>NC_041385.1:208388857-208396190 GCF_002162155.2 Triticum dicoccoides | reverse complement strand
CCAACCCGTGAAAATTGACTGACCCAAAAGTCGATTCAGTCGACTGAAGTGTGGCTTAATCGGAGCAGAGTAGCAGCACGAGCGAGGGGGAGAGCAGCAGTAGCAGCTGGGCGAGCGAGCGATTGAGCGAGAGCCGGAGCAGCAGCAGCAGCGCGAGCGAGAGCCGGAGCAGCAGTAGCAGATCCGGCTGGTATGGGCGCCGCCACAGAAGGGGCCTCGTACTGGGGGAGAGCCGCCGTGGAGATATCGCCCGCGGCGCCGGCTTCAAGGTAGCCGCTCCATGGGGGTGCGGGATGGAGCACCGTCGGCGCCGGGAGGTTGAGTTAAGGAGAAGGTGCGATGCGATGAGTGTACAACCTCTTTGGTGGCGCCGAGTAGGCCTCGGCTTCGTCTGAGGAGTCGGTGAGGATGATGCGGTGCCGGTGGAGCAGGTTAAGGCGGCGCTATGGGGATGGAGCAGCCGTGATAGACGAGGCGATCATCGGAGCAGCTCCTTGGAAGTGGAGGACGGGGCGGCTGAACCGGCGGGACGACGAGATGGACGACGGATCCTCATCCGAGGAGGTGGACGAGGGACGTTGAGCTGTTGCGGTGGACGACGTCGTCGGGGAAGAGGCTCCAGCTGGGCAGCAGTGACGTGGCAGACGGAGGAGGGTGGAGTTTCGCGGCTGGACCAGAGAGCTTATGGCGGCCTGGAATTTCGAATGGCGAAAAGGGGACGATGGGAGGGGGTGAAGCATGACTTAGGGACATGCTTGTCCAAAATGTAGGGTGTGTTACAAAAGTACCCCCCACCGATTTGAACTAGCGGCCCTTTTGGCTCAGGGTTAGAAGGGGGATTTTGCGTGTCGGGATTTGGCAACTGGAGGAAGTTTTCGCGCGCGTTGTAATTTCAGGATAGCAAGGCGCGGGTTGTGAAGGCGCCAGTTTTGGGAGCACGATATCTGAATTTTCGGGATATAACAAGATGCGGGTTGAATTTTAGGGACAAGCCTAACGTGTAGTAATATTGTACTTGTACGTACCAAATCAATTCGCACTTCCCTCAACCAAAAAGAAAACGAAAAAAATAAAACTATTCACACCACACAAAGAGAGAGTCTTGCCCCATTTTACTATACAAATGCTATTCAAAGCTACTCCCTCCTTCCATCTATATAGGGCCTAATGCGTTTTTTGATGCTAACTTTGACCAAATATTAGAGCAATGATATATGACATGCAACTTACACGAAGCAGACCGTTAACTTCGTCTGTGAAAGGTTCTTTCAATGATATAATTTTCACATTGTGCATGTCATGTACTATTAATCTTGTCAATAGTCAAAGGCGGTCTTAAAAATCTCATTACGCCCTATATAGATGGAAGGAGGGAGTATGAATCCATGTTATGTCCGATTAAAATTTTTCGCTTGGTGTATAATGCATGTAACCTACTCATACCAACATTTTAGTGCATTCCAAATGTCTATACTACTGCTGCAATTCGAACTAAATTTGAATTTGTTTCTCTATTTCAATAAGAATCTACAATCATGATTGTTGCCAACTTCAACCATCATAGTTTCCTTGCTATCCGCCAGATATAAATCGGACGGCCTATAATGCAGGATGGCAGGCACAGCATCATCGACAACTCCTTTTTTTTATAAGAGTAGAGATGAAATATATTAAATGTAGTATAACATGTTCATAAACACACCATGTGTATCACCGTTATATATATTCACACATGCGTCAGTTTAAAACACTATGATAAATTCTTCAAATATCCGAATTCACTTTTTATAATGAAAAATATATGATCTCTATTCATCTTTTACACCCACACAACCCTCTTGTCTTTGTAGCTAGCGCTAACTTTCTCTTGTGCATGCACACGCCTGCATCCCTCTCACCCTCCCTTAGCATTCTCTAGCTCCATTGCGCAAATTCGTCTTTTCACTTTAGGTCGTTCACCCATGGTGTGCGTAGGCCCCCCAGCTCCTTCTTTACGGCACACATCGATCGATATGCCTCTCTAGCCAGGTGTGCCTAGCACAAACACAAGCTTCCCCTCTTCTCTTGTCACCGTGCATGCATCACTCCCACCACTCTTTTCATCGTTCTCGTACTCGCACACTCCTCCCCGCTCGATATAGTATGCCTCTCGTACCACCTCCTACATGCATCCCTCTCTCTCTATCCTTCTCCTCGTTCCTCGTTTGCTTCTAACACACACATGCATGTATACCGATTGATCTCCCAAGATATACCTGGATCAACTTTAACTACCCCCCCCCCGATTGATCGACGTACCTCACAAGTTATGTCTCTCCTTTCTCTAACAAAGGGCGATTGATCTTCCTATGTAGTTATGTCTGCTTACCACATCCACATCGTCCCCCCTCATCATTTGTGCATGCCTCCTGACCCGTCTCTCACAGGCACGTGCACAGACAACAAGCAGCCATCTCCTCTCTTATTGATATTGCGGGCGTGCCCTCCATTTGTCTAGCAAGCCTATCCCACCATTTGTTAGAAGCAACTCCACTACCACCCCCTCCAACACTCTAGCTCTGTCTGTCTCCCAACCTTATTCCTCTCCTGCACATATGCATGGATGCCGATCGATCTCCCTTAATACATGAGGCAGATCGATCTCCTTAATACATGAGGTAGGCCTCTCTCCTCCTCCACACATATACCAGCCATTGTACCTATATAGTTAATTGGGCCTCCCTCTTCCCCCACCACACACCGATAGTCGAGCGCTACAGGTAGGTATCCATGCCACAGAGACAAACTGCACATGTCCCCTCTCATGTTCCAGTAGGCCAGCCACTCTATATCTTTGACGTGGGCACACACAAATTTGATGGCACACTTTATCGATCGCGCGCGCGCACACACACACACACGTCATCATCCCTCTTTTCGATTCTATGGACACCTCAAGCCGGTGATACCTCCACTCTCTTCTCGTGGATCACGCCCTCTATATATATGTTATATCCAGGACTCTATTTCACACACATTGCATATGTTACATTTTTTTGATTGACTCCCCCCTCCCAAAAAAAACTCTCAAGAACCCACACACTATATCTCTCTAGGTTTGTATCTCTCTCACACAACCCCACGTAGGTGGTGTATGTATACAAGAAGAGAATACGTGCACCGTTGTCACGCCCAATATGCGATACTATCCTAAAGAGACTCGAAGGTCCCACAAGGATAGAACCGCATATTGATACGCTTTTGCAAGGTGGATATCATTACATCAACATTACATAATAGATGGGGATATATACAAGAGGCATACAATGCCGCACGAATACAACATCATCTTACATAAGAGCACCATCCGACTACGGATGAAACACAAACAGGAACTCAAACGACATCCACCCTGCTTGCCCAGGCTGCCGACCTGGAACCTATCCCCTGATCGAAGAAGAAGCAGAAGAAGAACTCCAAAACAAGCAAACATCGCTCTCGCGTCATGATCATCGCATAACCTGTACCTGCAACTGTTGTTTTAGTAATCTATGAGCCACGAGGACTCAGCAATCCCATTACCATGGGTATCAAGACTAGCAAAGCTTAAAGGGTATAGAAAGGATAAGTGGTGAGGTTGCAGGAGCGACTAAGCATATATGGTGGCTAACATACGCAAATGAGAGCGAGAAGAGAAGCAAGGGAACGGTCGTGAAGCTAGCAATGATCAAGAGGTGATCCTGAATTCCTACTTACGTCAAACATAACCCAAACCCGTGTTCACTTCCCGGACTCCGCCGAAAAGAGACCATCACGGCTACACACACGGTTGATGCGTTTTAATTCGGATCTGGTGTAAAGTTATCTACAACCGGACATTTAACAAATTCCCATCTGCCACATAACTGCCGGCACGGCTTTCGACAGATAATACCCTTCAGGGGTGTCCCAACTTAGCCCATCACAAGCTCTCACGGTCAACGAAGGATATTCCTTCTCCCAGGAAGACCCGATCAGTTTCGGAATCCCGGTTTACAAGACATTTCGACAATGGTAAAACAAGACCAGCAAAGCCACCCGAATGTGCCGACAAATCCTAATAGGAGCTGCACATATCTCGTTCTCAGGGCACACCGGATTGTCCAAACTTCTGATAGGCCAGCCCAGAGTTGCCCCTGGTGACCACCGGCGGCTGACAGGTTGGACCAACACTCACGACGAGCACTGGCCCCGGGGGGGGGGGGGTAAATAAAGATGACCCTCGGGCTCCGAAAACCCAAGGGACAAAGGGCTAAGTGAGGCAAATGGTAAAACCAAGGTTGGGCCTTGCTGCAGGAGTTTTATTCAAAGCAAATTGTCAAGGGGGTCCCATAAATCACCCAACCATGTAAGGAACGCAAAATCCGGAACATAATGCCGATATGACGGAAACTAGGGTGGCAAGAGTGGAACAAAACACCAGGCATAAGGCCGAGTCTTCCACCCTTTACCAAGTATATAGATGCATTAATTAAATAAGAGATATTGTGATATCCCAACATAATCCTGTCTCTGTTGGAAAAGGTAGTGCCTAGGAGGCGCTTAGGCATGCCTAGGCGCTAGGCAATGGCCAAACGCCTCGCCTAGGGCATAAATGGAGGTCTAGGCAGGGAAAGCAAGGAATTGCCTACCCAAGCAAGAAATCATGCCACATATTGCACAGATATGCCAAGCAGGTTATATTCCAGTGGGAGTAGCCAGTAATTAACTTATTCATATGCCCTAAATTAATATCAACACCCACATAAAAATCACAACTACACTTCGAGTAAAAACTATATTACCGCCTAGGCCGCGCCTAGGGCGCTTAGCCACCGCCTAGGCACTAGGCAAAGGCCAACTGCCCCGCTTACGCCTACCGCTTTTTCCAACGCTATAATAGGGGCTGAGCAAAAGCGGTAACATAGCCAAACAACGGTTTGCTGGGAAGGGTGAAAAGGTTAGAGGCTGACATGGCAAATTGGGAAGGCTTGAAGAGCAAATGATAGGTAGCGCAGCCTAGCAGTAGAACGAAGAAACTAGCATAGCAATCATAGTAGTGAGATCCAGGGTGACGGTCATCTTGCCTGAAATCCCGCTAGGAAGAAGAACGAGTCCATGAAGAAGATGAACGGATGAAGCCGAACCAAGCGTAGACGAATGAATCCTCACGATCGCAACGAAACGGGAACTATCGAGAAGAAGCACACAACATGGTAAACACACCACAAATATACATGACATGATGCACACTCAAGTATAATGCATGACAAATCTAGATGAGGCTACTCATGGCAAGAGATGATGCAAACAAGAACAACACATCAAGGCAAGTTTAAATGAGGCCGGAAACAACATATAACAAATCCGATAAGAACTCATATGCAAATTTACAAGTTGGTCCAGATCTGAATAAACTTTATGTTCAAGTTGGTAAACAACAAGTTAAGATGCACCAAGATGATCTACACGAGATTCTAGTCAAGTTACATATAAAGTTCATTTAATTCGGAGCTACGGCCTAGAAGATATGAGCAAAACAAGTTAAACATGGCATTGATGCAAAATGCATACAGACATCAAGCAAACACCTCAAAACAAGGATGCACCATGATAATATGAAACTTCATGCAAAATCAAGCAAGCTACATATAGAGCACACTCAAAACGGAGCAACGGTGCAACACATACACTCCATACAAGTTTAAAGGACAAGCTGTCCAAAACAGCAACTAGGCATCTAGCGAGCATCAAAACAATATGCTAGGGCATCTCAACATAAGAACAAAAGTCATGGGCATGAAGTAGAGGTAAAGCATGAGAAAACATGAACACTGAGCTATCTCCAGAAAACAATATAACATGCTCAAAAGGACATGGCAAGATTGCAAATAATAACAGTTTCAGACTTAACAGAAATAACATCAGGTTGCAATGTTTAGAGCTATCAAACAACATGTTACGGGAACTTATCATGGCAAAAAAAGGCATGGAGTGTTAATGCTAAAGACAAAGAACAAAACTCCCTTACTGAACTAATTCTAAAGATCACCAGAAAAGATGGTATCATCCATGCAAACATGGCAAATGATATGACAGATTCATACATGGCAGGAACAACAATAAGTAGGCATGTTGGTGAGCTTGTACCACTCACCACAGAGCAATACATGTCATGAAAAGGTGACCAACAGTAAGCTAACATGTCCATGAAGCTAAGAATGGCAAGAACAAGTTCATAGGGTGCATGGATCACTAGCAAACTTCATGGCAAAACTGAACCTAATGTTAATCAGGCTGACAGCAAAATTATTTAGCAAGTTTGGAGCAATATAACAACAAGTTACAGCAGGCTATAAATTCAACCAGGGAAATTAATGGGTATATCATGACATGTATAACAAAACATCGTTAGTGAACATCTCCAGATTATGCATAGAATGACTTGTAGCAGCAGGTTTACATAGCATCATGATATAGCAGAAACAGTCTAGCAAAACAGTAACAACAGGTACCCTAATTCACGAGCTCGATGCACTCACTACAGTACTCACAAAAATACATGGATTGCACCACTGTGAAGATGGCATGATGTAGTACAAAACACATGTCGAGCTCATGCTCACAGGATGCACACACAAAATGCAATGAAAAAGACAAAACAACAAGTTATACCAGTTTTAGCAGGCTAACATCACATAGCACTCTTGCAATGATGATTTGGATATCAAGAAGAACACAAAGAAACATGGCGCAATGGAATGAAATGTAGAGCATCTCATAACGAACATTTTTATATATTGTACATACAAAACGGATCTATGGCATGGGAGATATGGCATGATGAACAAAGCAATATAATGCAAAAATTACAGGATGGTGAAAAATCAACCTCCGGAAAAAATGGACGGGGACAAGCGGGATGGAGAGATCCAGGCGGGACGCGGCCGTTTGGTTCCCGGGGTTGGTGGATCTCATCCACCTTCCCCGAATCCGGCTAGGTCGCGGCCTCTGGTGAGGCGACGGACTCCGGCGAGGGGAGGCGCGGGCGCCGGCGAGGGGAGGGCAAGGTGGAGGAGGCGGCGGCGGGGCCGGCCGGCCGGCGATGGCAAGGGGCGGCACCGCGGGCTCGGGAGATCCTCTCCCTGGAGCTTGGCGCAGAGGGGCGATGGAGGGAGCCAGTGCTGGAGCGGGCTCCGGCGGAGGCTTGGGGTCGCCGGCGGGAGGACCTGGCAGCGGGGCGACGGGGAGCCTGGCGAGGGCGTGCACGGGAGGCGGCGCGGCGGAGGAATGGGAGGCGCTCGAGGCTGGCGGCGGAGGAGTGCCCGGCGCGCGG
>NC_041385.1:208371913-208388415 GCF_002162155.2 Triticum dicoccoides | reverse complement strand
TCTCGGCGAGGCGGCTCCGGCGGAGCTCGCCGGCGGGAAGGCCGGGCGGCGCGCAAGGGCGGCGGGGCGCGAGGCACGCAGGCGGGCGGCGGCGCAGCCGGTTCCGGCCCGGGTGGGCCCGGGATGGGCTCTGCGGGCCGGAGGCGCGGGACGGCGGCGGAGGACAGCTGGCGACTCCGGATTGGGCATAGGCGGTGGCGTACATGTCCGGGCGCGGTGTGGACACGTCCGGCAGTGCGAGGAGGAAGACGCTAGGGTTTGCACCGCGAATTTCGAAGGGGGAGGTGTTTATATAGGTAGAGGGAGCTAGGAGAGTCCAAATGGGGTGCGGTTTTCGCCCACACGATCGTGATCGAACGACCGAGAGCATGGAGGTGACTTAGATGGGTTATTGGGCCACTTTGGAGGGGTGTTGGGCTGCACACAAAAGAAGCTTTTACGGTTACCCGGTTAACCGTTGGAGTATCAAACGGACTCCAAATGGCACGAAACTTGACAGGCGGTCTACCGGTGGTGTACCAAGGCCGCTTGGCAAACCTCGGGCCATTCCGAGAATGTTTAACACCCGCACATGAAAAGAGGCAAAAGTGGGCGTTGGGGGACATAGGAGTGTCGGATTGCAAAATGGACAACGGGGAAAAAGCTCGGATGCATGAAACAAACACGTATGCAAAATGAGATGCACATGATGACATGGCAAATGCAACACACAAGCAGCTGACATGGCAATGACGGCGAATAACTGGTGGACATCTGCGCATCGGATCCGAGGCGTTACAACACTCCTCCACTAACAAGAGATCTCGTCCCGAGATCTTAGGACCGAGACGGAAGGGAAAAAGGGGAAGTGGTGAAACAAGAACGCGAGAGAAGAAGAAAAGGGTCGAGAGCACTCGGGAAGAAATAGAGGAATGACGACTAAGACGAGAATCAAAAGTTCAACGGACAGAATAGACTCTGAAACCACTCCGGTTAGAACCGGATAGACAAGGAAAAGAACGAAAGAATTAGGCAGCAGTCCAGCTAAACATGGAAAGAATAGAACAAGAACTTGAGAAGATTTAATGATACTTGACGAGAGGAAGAACACAATGCCTCCGGGAGAATTGAAAGAGTTGAATGAAAAGAACGGGGAAGAAAATGACAACTTGTGCCACGAATGAAATTGAAAGCATCTTTAGAAGGAAGGTTTAAACGGAGTTGTTGAGAAAATCAACAAAGAAAAGAATAAGCGTGATGTGGAATTATCAAAAACATCTCAAAACTTGATGTGAAATTATACCACAACCAATGTATGAATAGCTGAGAAGAACGAAGAAATGCAAAACTCCACTTGAAAATAATACGGAGAATTAATTGCGCTTCGAGATGCAAGAAGAAAATATACTTGAGCTTCGCCTACAAGAATCTTGAAGAACTCTTGAAGAATGAATTAAATCATGATGATCCACTGTGAAGAACTCCGGAAACAAAAGGATTATGAGATAAAATGAAGGACGAAAGAATAAGATTAAAGCCTTGTGGTGATTTAGATGGAGGTTCCGACGAAATGACCGAGGAAATTTGAACTCCGGAAAAGAAAAGATTAACTCGGAACCGAGAGACTAATCATCATGAAAAAACCTCCGAAGGAAGGAATTGATCCACTTGATGAAAGAAGAATAAGAATTATGTTATGCTTAACCTCCACCAATTAAATTGATGAGAAGCAATGGATTGCATACAACTTATCCACGTTGGGAAAAGATTAAGGGAAGATATAGCACGAAAATTTGAGAAAGTCTTCTTGAACCACCGGTAGGATTGGAAAGAACGAATGAATTAATATGATAATCAAAGAAAAAGAATCTTGAACGAACCACCGTAAGAATTCGAACATGACTGATGAAAGAGACTAAATCACCAGAAGAATTTGAAGAACCAATATGCTCGAGGGGATTTAGATGCAAAAGAACAAAGAGATCATGAGTCGATTAAAGAACACTTGCATGAAGCACCGGGATAATTGGATAACGGTAGCTGAAATGTGAGGACGAAGAATTCTTCTGGAACGATGGCCTCCGGTGAAGAGAAACGGAAAAACAACTCCTGACATACTCTAGATGGATGAAAAGAATATCTGACAAATTGAATAATTCGCGAGGATAACATGAAGCTAGAACCACGAAACTTTGAGAGAACAGACTAGATTTAAGAGAAATTCTTCTTCGGTCTTCAAATGACGATGAGAAATGCCACCGAAATTTCTAAGATACACCGGGAGAATGAAAAGTGAAGAGGTTGAGCCAAAAATGAAAATAATTTGAAAGCAATCTTGGAGAAGGCATGTGACTGATGGGATCCATTCTTACGTCACACTTGAAAAGAATAGAGAATAAATCCGGGGGAATTAGAAGAGTCAGGTAAGATCCTGGGAAAAGACCTGTGGGTTAGGGCCCACTGAAGAGAAAAACACCATTGGAAAGGGATGTTGAAGAGGTAGATGATGCATCGGAATGATTGAAATATTTGAATGAGGTGACAACCTCAAATTAATTGGAACACAGACGAATCTCCTGAGATGTCTTCCGAACTCCGGAATGATAAACTGGCGAGAGGTGAACGAGCAGGGAAAACACTTGATCCAAGGGAAAGAATATAATTACTACCGAAAATTGGAATTGAATCCACCGGAGAAGAAAAAGAGATGAAGAATGTCGAACAAAAATAGAATTCACCGGTTGAAATGATTGAGGGAAGACTGAAGAGGCTCCACATGAATGAAATTGATGCTTGAAAGAGACTCAAGCTCCGGGAAGAAGAGGGTGGGAGGGCGGGAAAAACAAAGGCAACTTGGAAGGGTAAAACCGACAAATATCTTCAAGAGGAAACACCGGTTGAAATAATTGAGGAAAGAAAGCAAAGACTTCGCATGAGTAGGATGGATACTCGATTACAGACTCCAGCTCCAAGAAGAAAAAGGGGTGGGCGGGTGGGTAAAAGAAAACAACTGAGGATTGAACTTGACAACGATGAAGAGGCTCGAGTCAACTTGACGAGAAATGCACCGGATAAAAAGAGCTGAGAACCAACGAACGAAAAACTAACCGCGTGATCCTAAAGAAAGTTTGAAAAGGGAAGAGGAGTAATTCAAAACACCTACGTCAAGATTCCTCACCAGAGCGACGAAGGGGCTGAGGAGTAAAAATAATTCCTACTCTATGATATAACTAAACTCCGAAAATAGTTTTCTTCTAGACTCAACAACGGCCAAACTACACGATCAATCAAGGGGGCTCCTAAGGTCGGTCGAGGCTCTGATACCAACTTGTCATGCCCAATATGCGATACTATCCTAAAGAGAATCAAAGGTCCCACCAAGGATAGAACCGCATATTGATACGCTTTTGCAAGGTGGATATCATTACATCAACATTACATAATAGATGGGGATATATACAAGAGGCATACAATGCCACACGAATACAACATCATCTTACATAAGAGCACCATCCGACTACGGATGAAACACAAACAGGAACTCAAACGACATCCACCCCGCTAGCCCAGGCTGCCGACCTGGAACCTATCCCCTGATTGAAGAAGAAGCAGAAGAAGAACTCCAAAACAAGCAAACATCGCTCTCGCGTCATGATCATCGCATAACCTGTACCTGCAACTGTTGTTGTAGTAACCTGTGAGCCACGAGGACTCAGCAATCCCATTACCATGGGTATCAAGACTAGCAAATATAAAAGGGTATGGAAAGGATAAGTGGTGAGGTTGCAGCAGCGACTAAGCATATATGGTGGCTAACATACGCAAATGAGAGCGAGAAGAGAAGCAAAGGAACGGTCGTGAAGCTAGCAATGATCAAGAGGTGATCCTTAACTCCTACTTATGTCAAACATAACCCAAACCGTGTTCACTTCCCGGACTCCGCCGAAAAGAGACCATCACGGCTACACACGCGGTTGATGCGTTTTAATTCGGATCTGGTGTCAAGTTATCTACAACCGGACATTAACAAATTCCCATCTACCACATAACCACGAGCACGACTTTCGAAAGATAATACCCTGCAGGGGTGTCCCAACTTAGCCCATCACAAGCTCTCACGGTCAACGAAGGATATTCCTTCTCCCAGGAAGACCCGATCAGTCTCGGAATCCTGGTTTACAAGACATTTTGACAATGGTAAAACAAGACCAGCAAAGCCGCCCGAATGTGCCGACAAATCCTGATAGGAGCTGCACATATCTCGTTCTCAAGGCACACCAGATTGTCCAAACTTCCGATGGGCCAGCCCAGAGTTACCCCTGGTGACCACCGGCGGCTGACAGGTTGCACCAACACTCACGACGAGCACTGGCCCGGGGGGGGGGGGGTAAATAAAGATGACCCTCGGGCTCCGGAAACCAAATGGAAAAAGGGCTAGGTGAGGCAAATGGTAAAACCAAGGTTGGGCCTTGCTGGAGGAGTTTTATTCAAAGCGAACTGTTAAGGGGGTTCCATAAATCACCCAACCGTGTAAGGAATGCAAAATCCGGGAACATAATACCGATATGACAGAAACTAGGGCGGTAAGAGTGGAACAAAACACCAGGCATAAGGCCGAGCCTTCCACCCTTTACCAAGTGTATAGATGCATTAATTAAATAAGAGATATTGTGACATCCCAACATAATCCTGTCCATCATGGAGCAATCTTCAACTTCACTTGCAACTAACAATGCTATAAGAGGGGCTGAGCAAAAGCGGTAACATAGCCAAACAACGGTTTGCTGGGAAGGGTGAAAAGGTTAGAGGCTGACATGGCAAGTTGGGAAGGCTTGAAGAGCAAATGATAGGTAGCACAACATAGCGGTAGAACGAAGCAACTAGCATAGCAATGATAGTAGTGAGATCCAGGGTGACGGTCATCTTGCCTGAAATCCCGCTAGGAAGAAGAACGAGTCCATGAAGAAGATGAACGGATGAAGCCGAACCAAGCGTAGATGAACGAATCCTCACGATCGCAATGAAACGGGAACTGTCGAGAAGAAGCACACAACATGGTAAAGACACCACACATATACATGACATGATGCACACTCAAGCATGATGCATGACAAAGCTAGATGAGGCTACTCATGGCAAGAGATGATGCAAATAAGAACAACACATCAAGGCAAGTTTAAATGAGGCCGGAAACAACATATAACAAATCCGGTAAGTCCTCATATGCAAATTTAGAAGTTGGTCCAGATCTGAATAAACCTTATGTTCAAGTTGGTAAACAGCAAGTTAAGATGCACCAAGATGATCTACACGAGATTCTAGTCAAGTTACATATAAAGTTCATTTAATTCGGAGCTACGGCCTAGAAGATATGAGCAAAACAAGTTAAACATGGCATTGATGCAAAATGCATACAAACATCAAGCAAACACCTCAAAACAAGGATGCAACATGATAATATGAAACTTCATGCAAAATCAAGCAAGCTACATATAGAGCACACTCAAAACGGAGCAACGGTGCAACACATACACTCCATACAAGTTTAAAGGACAAGCTGTCCAAAACAGCAACTAGGCATCTAGCGAGCATCAAAACAATATGCTAGGGCATCTCAACATAAGAACAAAATTCATGGGCATGAAGTAGAGGTAAAGCATGAGAAAACATGAACACTGAGCTATCTCCAGAAAACAATATAACATGCTCAAAAGGACATGGCAAGATTGCAAATAATAACAGTTTCAGACTTAACAGAAATAACATCAGGTTGCAATGTTTAGAGCTATCAAACAACATGTTACGGGAACTTATCATGGCAAAAAAAGGCATGGAGTGTTAATACTAAAGACAAAGAACAAAACTCCCTTACTGAACTAATTCTAAAGATCAACAGAAAAGATCGTATCATCCATGCAAAGATGGCAAATGATATGACAGATTCATACATGGCAGGAACAACAATAAGTAGGCATGTTGGTGAGCTTGTACCACTCACCACAGAGCAATACATGGCATGAAAAGGTGACCAACAGTAAGCTGACATGTCCATGAAGCTAAGAATGGCAAGAACAAGTTCATAGGGTGCATGGATCACTAGCAAACTTCATGGCAAAACTGAACCTAATGTTAATCAGGCTGACAGCAAAATTATTTAGCAAGTTTGGAGCAAGATACCAACAAGTTACAGCAGGCTATAAATTCAACCAGGGGCATTAATGGGTATATCATGACATGTATAACAAAACATCGTTAGTGAACATCTCCAGATTATGCATAGAATGACTTGTAGCAGCAGGTTTACATAGCATCATGTTATAGCAGAAACAGTCTAGCAAAACAGTAACAACAGGTACCCTAATTCACGAGGTCGATGCAGTCACCACAGTACTCACAAAAATACATGGATTGCACCACTGTGAAGATGGCATGATGTAGTACAAAACACATGTCGAGCTCATGCTCACAGGATGCACACACAAAATGCAATGAAAAAGACAAAACAACAAGTTATAACAGTTTCAGCAGGCTAACATCACATAGCACTCTTGCAATGATGATTTGGATATCAAGATGAACACAAAGAAACATGGCGCAATGGAATGAAATGTAGAGCATCTCACAACAAACATTTTTATATATTGTACATACAAAACGGATCTATGGCATGGAGATATGGCATGATGAACAAAGCAATATAATGCAAAAATTACAGGACGGTGAAAAATCAACCTCCGGAAAAAATGGACGGGGACGAGCGGGATGGAGAGATCGAGGCGGGACGCGGCCGTTTGATTCCCGGGGTTGGTGGATCTCATCCACCTTCCCCGGATCCGGCTAGGTCGCGGCCTCCGGCGAGGCGACGGACTCCGGCGAGGGGAGGCGCGGGCGCCAGCGAGGGGAGGGCGAGGTGGAGGCGGAGGCGGCGGGGCCGGACGGCCGGCGATGGCAAGGGGCAGCACCGTGGGCTCGGGAGCTTCTCTCCCTGGAGCTTGGCGCAGAGGGGCGACGAAGGGAGCTAGGGCTGGAGCGAGCTCCGGCGGAGGCTTGGGGTCGCCGGCGGGAGGACCTGGCAGCGGGGCGACGGGGAGCCTGGCGAGGGCGCGCACGGGAGGCGGCACGGCGGAGGAGCGCCTGGCGCGCGGGGCGCCGCTCGGCGAGGCGGCTCCGGCAGATCTTGCCGGCGGGAAGGCTGGGCGGCGCGCAAGGGCGGCGGGGCGCGAGGCACGCAGGCGGGCGGCGGCGCAGCCGGTTCGTGCCCGGGCGGGCCCGCGATGGGCTCCGTGGGCCGGCGGCGAAGGATAGGTGGTGACTCCAGATTGGGCAGAGGCGGTGCTGGACATGTCCGGGCGCGGTGTGGACGCGTCCGGTGGCGCGAGGAGGAAGACGCTAGGGTTTGCACCGCGAATTTCGGAGGGGGGGTGTTTATATAGGTAGAGGGAGCTAGGAGAGTCCAAATGGGGTGCGGTTTTCGCCCACACGATCGTGATCGAACGATCGAGAGCATGGAGGTGAATTGGATGGGTTATTGGGCCACTTTGTAGGGGTGCTGGTCTGCACACAAAAGAGGCTTTTACGGTTACCCGGTTAACCGTTGGAGTATGAAACAGACTCCAAATGGCACGAAACTTGACAGGCGGTCTACCGGTGGTGTACCAAGGCCGCTTGGCAAACCTCGGGCCATTCCGAGAATGTTTAACACCCACACATGGAAAGAGGCAAAAGGGGGCATCGGGGGACATAGGAGTGTCGGATTGCAAAACGGACAACGGGGAAAAAGCTCGAATGCATGAAACAAATACGTATGCAAAATGAGATGCACATGATGACATGGCAAAATGCAACACGCAAGTAGCTACATAGCAATGACGGCGAATAACTGGAGGACATCTGGCGCATCGGATCCGGGGCGTTACAGTCGTGCACGTACTCACGCTTCGTGCCCAGCCACACCCGCGCGGGTACACGGTGGAGCTCATTTCTTTACGAAATGGCAGCCCACGTGCTAATTTGAACGCCTGTAGCGGTTGTTTACCTTGGGAGGTCGTGTACCACGCCTGCATGAAACAAAGTTCGACTTGACGCGTTGCCGCGTAATTTTTAAATAAAGTTATAGCGCTCAATGGCACGTACACAGAATATAAAACGATTTTTATGGAGAAAAAGGTAGTCCGCTCACTATATACAATGGAGCCTTGCGTGCCTGGTTTGTCGCTCTTTAGAGTATCTCACACAAGACTGTGGTGGCCTCTCTCTCTCACCATTGGTCACTGATCCGGCCGCATCCCGTCCGCCGGGGGAAAGGGAGTGCGGTGGCCTCTCTCTCTATCACCGTTGGTCACTGATCCGGCCGCATCCCATCCGCCGGGGGAAAGGGACGAAGTGCATCATTTCTCCGTTCGATGGCGCCGAGGCAGCACGTCCCGATCTGCGGTACACGCCGTTCTCTCTGACCAAGCTCCGGCGCGGAAGAGCCTACGCCAGCTGCTCGCAGATTCCGCCCGCTGCCGCTCACCTAGTTACAACCTCCAGGTGTCCCCTCTGGCCTTGCTCCACTGCCCGGCTTCCCACGTCGCTGCATGTGGATCTTCCATAGTTCTTTGCCCGAAACGTAGCTCGTCCAGTGTACTTTCCATATTGCATTCTCGTCCTCACACCGTTTTATACAAACACAACCATGTTGTTATCTTCCCTTAGGGCAAGGAATATGCTTCTTTTTTGTCGTCGCATGTGTCATCAACTCTTATTGGCCAGTAATTGTTTCCTTTCTACCTCTTTTTTGCAAACAAGGCTATCCATTTCACCTCGTTGCTATTGCAACCTTTTGGTAAACTGCACAAATCACTTTTTTCTTAAGAGTGTTTTGTGCAGTTGTACTAAAATGTCACATGGGCAACGTCTCTACATTTCAGTGCGACTGCACAAAGGGAGATTGGTTTTGCTCTATCCTCCTCATCCAACTCCGAGCCTAATCTTCTCCAACTAGTTAGTCTTAAGAGAGACTGCAAAGGTGACCGGCTTCTATTTATGTGTTTATTGTTTCATCAGCAGTCCTCTATTATTGTAATCACACTTAATATCTTTGGAACAGGGATGCCCAGCTCTATTTTAGTGGAACTGCACAAAATGATTGGAATGTTTCATGCTCCAAACAGCTACTTTTTTCCCAACATGCCTTGTTGATTTAGACAGAGCTGGGGGGACGTTGCTGCCAATGAAAGCATGGATCAATTTTAATTTAACACCTTCTCACAACTCTGTCTTCAGTTGTGATGTAATTATTAGCTCTGATCTGCTAATAATTGACATGGATTAGCAAGGAAGTTAGTTTTTTATTTTTCCGAAAGAGCATCGATGGCAAGACACACGAAACAGAAGCTGAAAGCTCACACCATTGTACAATCTCATGTCTCGCTGGAAAATTATTTGTATAGTACGTCAATTATGTAAACAAATGATGGAAGCTTGATAGCATTGCTAGAAGCCTCTTCATCATCCGGGTCCATGTGCCATGCACTAAATTATACTCCTTCGTTCCTAAATATTTGTCTTTTTATAAATTTCAAACGGGCATATTTTGGAGTGTAGATTCACTCATTTTGCTTCGTATGTGTACTCCCTCTATTCCTAAATATTCTATTCATCTTCCTAGAGATTTCAACAAGTGACTACATACGGAGCAAAATGAGTGAATCTACACTTAAAATGTGTATATACATCCGTATGTGCCAGTCCATTTGAAATCTCTAAAAAGACAAATATTTGAGTAGTCACTCGTTGAAATCTCTAGAAAGACAAATATACTCTGGAGTATATTTAAGAACCGAGGGGGTGGTGCACAACCGCATGGGAGACTCAGCCCGGTCGTTGCGCCGCATTAATAGTGAGTAATGAGCAGTCAAATCGTAAGCCCCACCTTTCACACTGTAAGTTGCTCTGAAGAAGCAACCATCAATACGCTCTTGTTTGAATCCGCTCATACTACTCCATCCGTCACTGTTTATACAACGTGCTTCAGAAAAAAGAAAAAATATATGTGGGACCAAGGCGACTAGCGATCGGCCTGAAAAATAGCATTGGTAGTTATAGCATGACGTCTATTACTAGAGGGAATAATGCGTACACACATGCATGCAGTGCTTCCACCCCGGGTACATCACATGCATGCACTTACTCCACTCCGGTACAGAGTACATGGAGAGAAAATTGTGGACTTGATTGCGGTTACCACGCCCTAACTAATTGAGCATTAAACCAAACGCGTCTATAGTCTCTCTGGTGGTGGAAATGCATTGAGAGAAATGCATCATAATGAAGCGCGCCCTGTAAACTGTGACAGAGGGAGGAGTAGTATGAAGGTTCAAAACCAAGTACGCGTATGGCCAGTCGGTCAATGCACCTCCTCTTGGCATATCACTGACATGTGGGACAGGAGTGTGAGCAAACCGATCTCAATTGACGTCAAAGAGCCAACCCTCCATTCCTTGAGAGAGACGAGGAGCGAGAACACACAGACGGGCTCGCATGGAGGCCAAGATATATTCGAGCATGGTTGGTTGATCGATATCATTCATTACATGTTGGGCTGCCGTTTTCCGCCCTTCTCCGGAATAAACGTGTACTTTATCAGAGATAAAAAAAATAAGAGTACAGACGCTCCACCATGCGGTTCTAGTAGTAGTACTACTCGTACTACTGCGCTTGGCTCTTTTCCTCTTCGTGAAGTCGAACAATGATGGTACTCTGCATGATGGGTACTACAGTGTATGCCTCTGACAATCTGACACCGAATGGACTGATGCATGTCCACCGAGGGTAGGTTGCATTAGTCAAAAGGCGTAAGCGAGCTTGACCTTGTCCTACAAGCTTCTCCTCGTTCTGCGAGTTGACGGGACACACCAAAAAGTAGTTCTAGTCCATACTCCCTCCTTTCCGGTTAATATGGCTTAATCTTTTTTGCGGGTAAATGAGAGAGCTTCATTCATATATAAGCATTCTTAGGACGATCAGCCAAGACACTGGTCACTAGGAAGCGAGGTACCCCGCAAAAAAAGTAGGAAGCGAGGTGTTTCATCAAGCCAGCTCTTGGCCACATTCAAAGTGCAGCAAGCACTGTTCGCACGAAGATGCGCTGCAAGGTTTGCTGACCTGTTTACATGCTGAATAACAAAAAAAGAGGAAATATTACCGAGCGCTACTATTTGTAACAGGATATGAGCCAGAATTAAGCGAGAATTGTGGCGAGTGTTCCATGCAATAAACTTCCATTATCACATGCGAGAACCCTCGAAGAGAACCAAATGTGTTGAAGATTGCTTTATCACATTTTAAAATTATAATAAGAGTGTAGACGCTCCTCCATCCGGTTCCTAGTACTAGTATAGTACGTACCTTTCTAGACTATATTATTAGTAGTACTAGTACTAGTACTAGTAAACTTTGCGCTTGGCTGTTCGCCTATTCGGGAAGTCGAACAATAGTAGCACTAGTAGTATAGTGTATGCTTCTGGCAATCTGACACCAAATTAACTATTGCACGTCCACCGCCTGAGCGAGGGAGAGCTTGCATTAGTCAAAAGTTTCTCCTTGTGCTGCGAGCCACCGCGCGCAAGCTAAAGTAATGCTAGTCCATACTGCCTCCTCTCCGGTTAATATGGATTAATTTCAAACGAGATAAATACACTGTCTGTCACTGTATATTTGTAAAAATATGGTCAGTGGACTTCATAATACGCTCATTGCGCTCAATATATATATTTTCTTGTGTTTATACGGTCACTAGCTCACCCTGACTGAGTATGTGTGTGCATGCACGTGTAGGTTGAGCACTTAGCGTGACCGTGTGTGTTCCATCGTGTGCTTGGACATGCATGCATTAGGGCGTCGCGCGCGTTTTTGCATCCATGTGTATGTGTGACTGTTGCATACATGTAGGGGGAGTACGTGTAGGGGCCACTAAGGAGTAGTCAAATCACACAGTAAGTTAGTCGGAAGAAGCAACCATCATTTCACTCTTGAATGACACGTGCGCAATATAAAATGGTTCATATGGAGAGAAAAAGAAAACCACTATATATACACTAGCAGGAGCCTAAGCTACAAGCCTGCTTGCTAAGGTTGCTCTCTTCACAAGAATAGAACGATGGGCCTGATCCCGCAGCTGGGGGAAGGTAACAATGTTCAGCGTAGATGCGGTCGACATCGGCGAGGGAGAAAACCCACAGTCGGTGCGTCCCAATCGGGGGTCACAGCGGTATGGGCCGATGCCGCGTCCCAACCGCCCTTCTAGTTACAACCCGACGTCCCAGGTAGTCCATCTTCCTTTTGGAGCCGGCTTGCTCCACTGCCGTAGCTCCATCTCCATGTCGATCTTTCTCTACTTCTACTAGCTTCTACTTGTCATGAGTTTATGTCTCATGAACTACTGCCAGTACTATTATTCTAATCACACTTTTTCAATATCTTTGCCATCAGGGATTCTCAGCTCGATTTTAGTGGAACTACACAAAAGCATCGTATGATCCGAGGGTGCCAGCCGTCTTTCCTTCGACAGTTTCTACCTGGCCAGGGAATTAAATCATGTTCAGGGTTTAGGGTTTAAGTCGTAGTGACCCCATCAGTAGTTTTTCTTTCGTACACGCTCTCACAAAATTCTTTAGTTGTGAAGTAAATATTGGCTATGATCTGTGAATCATTGAGATGCATCAGCATGTGTCTTAGTTTTCCTTTGTATTTGATGGAATGTTGTAACGGGGCAACCTTGGAATAGGAATGAAAATGAAGTGGAAAGTTTCCATTTTTCCGGAGAAAAATGGAAACGGAGAGAAACCAACATTTTGTTTCGTTGGATCGCGCCATCGAGCAAAACCAACATTTAAATCACGTCGGTCGTGTTCGTGTCTCACCCTCCTCCATGGCTCGACCCCACACGGTCGCTCGGCATGCCACTCACCACAAACCGAGTATACGATAACTTTGTCGCCTGCTTGTTGATGGATCGCGCCATGGAGTACTACTAGCACTACTGGAAGAGATTGACGAGTTGGGGGAGGACAGCTAGCTGTAGCACGGACTCCCAAGAACTTTTTACATGCATGTTGTAGCTGGCTATTCCGACCTTTGAACGCGGAGCAACCGCGTGCACCCAGAAGCGGCGCGGGCGACGCTCTCTCGACCGGCGCACCGCTTCAATGCCGGCACCAGTGAGAGGTCGCGTCCGCTCTGGCCGGGCATGAATGTGACACTGACCATTTCGGGCGGGAAGCACACGCGGGTGATGAAGAGGTTCGGGTTGGTCAGGACCGGCCGTGGCAGCGGTCCGTACGTGCGCAAACAAGAGATGCTGTACGTTAATATTGCTGCGTATATAATTAACAACGTAAATAATGTGCCAGTTGGACAAATATGATTGGAGATGGAGATGGAGATGGAAATGGAATTTTACATAAACACAGATATGCATGTCTATGTCTATGTGTGTGTGCGCAACGACTCTCGCGACCTGGAAGCGGCGGCGTGTTTTTGATCGATTTTCTTTCTTGGTATGTTAGAAAATCAGTTTGTCTAATTCACATCTAGATGTTATTTAAGGATATCACATCTAAGCTCCCACAAGTATATAATGTAGCAACAAGAAACAAAAAAAACTAGGACAAAAAAATAGACCACAAACAGAGTGGACATGAACTTAGATGTGATATAACTATGTCACATCTAGATGTGTCCTAGACAGACCCTTAAAAAATTGTCTGCCAGTTTTCGTTTCTTTTTTCCGAGAATGCGCGTATTCTATTAAAACCACTGCTATGGAGAGATTTTTTACTCCAGTATAGCCTTTTGTTTGATAGAGTTTCTCGCGTCTTGCTCTCTCACCCTCTCCATACCAAAACAAGATGACAGTGTCCACTCTATCTCTCTCCTCACCGGTGGTCACAGATCCGGCCGAATCCTGTCCGCTGCGGGAGGTGAGGAGGTGCAGAGTTGACGTTGTCGCCGTCGGCGATAGAGGGAGCCGATGTGCACCGTCCTCTCGGAGCCAGCGCTGGCGTGGACGAAGATCCTCCGCGCCCTTGTTCGCTACCATCGTGTGGGCAGATCCCGCCCGCCCGCCTAAACGACATCTCACCCACCTAAGGTATAACTTCTTGTACTGGTCCAGCTCCCCAGGTCGCTCCTTGCGGGTTTTCTTCTATGAGACTACTCCCCAGCTCCCCATGCATAGTAGCTAGGGTTTGTCGGCTGGTCCAACATCACCTACTAGTACTATTATGGAGGAAATGCCACTCGAAAAGTTGTCCTGATTTATGCCTCGGTGGAGGTATACATGTTGTTTCGACAAAAAGTACATGGTGGTTGTGCGGTCATTGTCCATATGGTGGTATTACTATCACTGGTTAAATGAAGAAATGCTTTTTTTCTCGGGTATCCTGGTTTAGTTCCCATCAAGCTATAATTATGATGCTTCTGTTTGTTGGTGTAATTTTCATTAACCCTTTTTTATATTTTTGGAAACAGCGATGCATGTCTCCATACCCGGGCATGTCTTCCTCAGTTTTAGTGGAGCTGCACAAAATTGGATGGCCATTGTTGTTCCGCCTCACTGTCCTCTGCCACGTGGTTCTTCGTTCCTCGAGGTTGATTACTGAGAAGAAACAGACCATAGTGAGGATTTGTCGAACTTCATAGGTGCCTCACCCAAACTTGATGCCAAATGGATGATGCATCACCATGATGACCTATCGATGCTCATGGTTGCGCCTCATGGTTGCGTCGGCTGGTGAAGCTGATCGATTTTCAATGAAAAACAAGTTGTCTTCCATCAGCGCTCTTTGCTTGTTATGCACAAAGATGATATCCTTCGTCAGTTCACCTTGGTTGTATTGGAGACGCAGTCGTCTTTCACGTTGGTGCAATTTTATCACACAATTGGCTATGAACCAAATGTTTCCTCGAAGAAGGATCGACGTTGGTACTAAGAGCATAAGTTTTGTATTGATTTCTAAGCCTTCTCACAACTTTGTCTCCAGCTCCCCTGTAATTTTATTTGTCTAGCTATTAACTTTGATTTAAAAAATGGTGTGGACTAAAAACCCGGATGGACGTAGTAGCCCTCCATTTTTATTTACTCCGCATATTAGATTTGACTGAAGTCAAACTTTGTAATACTCTCAAACCTTTCCGATAATTGAAATTAAAATTCTTTATTTGTACACACTCTCACGTGTTTCCGATAATTTGGCGCATGTGTGGTTGTTCACTTAAGGGAGGGTAGTGTACCACACATGAAGGACAGGAAGTGCGACCAGGATGCGTGGGCGTGGATCGTTAGTTCATCGGAAGTAGTACTAGTTTTCTTCACTATACATTAAATAAAGAGTTTCGTTTCGTACTTACACAATTTAAAACGATTATTATGGAGAGAATAAGAAAACCACTCCACTATATATTAGTCATATACACACGAGAGTACTATATGGACGCAGCTTCATTGACTTAGTGCACCTACCTTTGGGTTTATGACAGGTGGGCCCAAAATGTGGCTGACTCACCTGTCATACAGCCAAAAGCAGATGCAGTGAAGGCACCGGAGCTCAGTCCATACTACATTAGTATATATATAAGCGGGAGCCTCAGCCCTTGTTCGCTAGGGTTTGCACTCTCCACACGCTTGCCGCAATACATATATGTTACATGCTGGAGGCTCAGCGTTCATTTTCTAGGGTTTGCTATATTCACTACAGGAATCTGCTACTTTGCCATCTGCCACGGCAGACGGCAAAGGCATGGATGGCGGACGGCAAAGGTCTTTGCCGTCGGCCGTGGACGGCAATGTAAGGGACGGCAAAGAGCTACATTGCCGTCCACCGCCCGTCCTTTGCCATCAGCTGCCGACGGCAAAGAATGCTAACGTCAATAATTGCGCTGTTACTCCGTTAGGTGGTTAACGGCAAGCCTTTGCCGTCCGCCGCTGTAGGCAAAGTTTTTTTCCTCTTTGCCGTCCGCCGTTGTAGGCAAAGTTTTTTTCCTCTTTGCCGTCAGCCACTGTTGGCAAACTGACCAAATAGGTCAGCCTCCCAGGAAGCACAGTTTCCTGCCACGTGGTGTTGGGGTCGGGGTGTCGAGGTCAGGCTGTCGGGGTCAAGTGTCGGGGTGTGGTGTCGGGGTCGGGGTGTCGGGGTCAGTGGTCGGGGTGTTTCCTTCTATCCTTGTTCTTCTTTCCTTCTCTTCTTCTTCTTTTTTCTTCTTCTTTCCTTTCTTCTTCTTCTTCTATCCTTCTTCTTCTTTCCTTTCTTCTTCTTCTTCTTCTTCTTCTTCTTCTTCTTCTTTCCTTTCTTCTTCTTTCCTTTCTCCTTCTTCTTCTTGTTTCATCTTTTTTCTACTTCTTTTACTTCTTTTCTTTTCTTCTATTCTTCTTCTTCTACTTCTTCTACTTCTTTTCTTCTTCTTCTTTTTCATCTTTTTTCTACTTCTTTTCTTTTCTTCTTTTTCATCTTTTTTCCACTTCTTCTTCTTTTCTTCTACAT
>NC_041385.1:208364777-208371606 GCF_002162155.2 Triticum dicoccoides | reverse complement strand
GGTGCCGGGCGGCGGGGGCGGGGGTGGCGGGGGCGGGGGCGGAGGAGGTCGAGGGATAGAGATGAGTAACGGGCGGGGGAGGGGGCTCGGCCGTTAGTTAGGTTAGTTAGGGTAGCCTTTGCCGTCCGCCCTCCTTTGTCGTCCGCTTTTCTTCATATTTGCCGTCTGCAGCGGACGACAAAGCGGGGGGACGTTAAGTATTTTTTAACCAGCTCCTCAGTGGGCCCCCTCCCTCTTTGCCGTCTGCTAGCGGACGGCAAAGATTCTTTGCCATCAGCTAGCGGACGGCAAAGAGCTGGCTGATGGCAAAGGCTTTCTTTGCCATCAGCCAGTTCTTTGCCGTATGCTTTCGGGTAGCTGATGGCAAAGAGCTTCTTTGCCGTCTGCTAGCTGACGGCAAAGAGCTGGCAGATGGCAAAGTAGCTGATTCCAGTAGTGATTCACAGTCTCTCACCCTCTCTTCACCAGATCTAAACAAGACTGCATTGGCCTCTTGTCTCTCTCTCCCCCCTCACAGCTGGTGAAGGAGACGTCCGTATCCCGTCGCACCGGGAATGCTACTATCCTACTTTGTTTTCCATCCAAGATAAGTTAGATGCTTCTTTCTGTCACCGTTTGTTTCATCCTCCTTTATCGGCAAGTAATTGTTTCCTTTTTTGCCTCTGTTAAAACAGGGGTATCAATTCAACTTGTTGCTATTGCAACATTTTGCTTCGCTACTCGAAACACTTATGTTTTAAGAGTGTTTTGTGCAGTTCAACTTGAATTTCACACCGGTGACTTTGCTTAATTTTGGTGGAACTGCACAAAAGGAGATCGAGATTTGTTTCCAGTGTTCCTGTCGAGTTGTTTCAAATCTTGGTCTCAACCACATGATATCTATTCAACTTACTGCTATTGCGACATTTTGCTTCGCTACGCGAAACACTTTGCTTGATTTCAGTGCAACTACACAAAAGGAGATTGGATTTCCTATTCGTGTTAGCAGATTCATATTTTATCCTAGTGTTCTCATGAAAGGTCAGTACAGGCCTTCAACCACATGATTGTGCAGTGTGCTTTGAGATGTTGTGCTACTTGTATTGGTACCGTTTTAAATAAATGTGAATTGAAGCTATTGTATTGCTGTCTTTTCCCATTAAGTGGTGAACAAAAATGGGACCAACCCAGACATGATGCTTGTTGCTTTGTTACAACAAACTCTGCATCACCCCCTTTATAAGTAGATGGAAGCACATATTGTTGTTGCGTCCACTCTCCCCTGGAACTGTTTATGCTTTTCGTTAATCTAATGCTGCTGGTAAAATTAAGCAATGCCACTCTCAGAACTAATTTACTACTGAATCTTAGTTCAAAACTGCAACACTTGTTAGGAATGGTACTATCCTGCTTTGTAGTTCTTTCTACATGTTTAACCAAGCTATTGTTAAGATAATTTCTCTTTAAAAATGAATCAGTTGCATTGTTTTAGGAATGGTACTTTTCTGCTTTGTCGTTCTTTATACATGTTGAAACAAGGCGTTGTTAAGATAATGTCTTAGTCAATATGAATGAATCACACTGATGCGGAATTGCTACTCTCCTGCCTTGTTTCCCATTAAGACAAGTCATCAACCGTTATTTCTCAGTAATTGTTTCCCTTATACCTATTGTTGATTACAGTGATATCAAAATTAAAGCTCGGTTTTATTCCAACTTTGATTTTAGTTGAACTGCACAAAAGGAGCCAATGTGTCCAAGGCAAACTGCTGCATTACTGGGTCCAGTTGGTCGTTCCACTTTGCAGAAAGAAGCAATCACTGGTTGCGGTACATTAAAGAAGGAATGACCGAGAAGCTTTACAGAGTATTATTAGACACCGGTGACATGACTAGTCTGCTGAGACCATTGGCAATTTAACAACACATGGAGTGCCCTGGGCAAAAAGTGCCCAAACAAGTACAGGAAGCTACGACAGGACACGATCATAGACATTACATATTTTGAATGGGAAAAGCTTGTCAAAGTTTAATCATTGATGTTAGCAAGAAGACGTTAGTTTATTATATTGGAATTGGAAAACCATGTCAAAATTTGCTCGTTGATGTTAGCCAGAAGAATGCATTTGATATTTTTGAGTGGGACGCCCTTGCTATGAGCAGCGTCGAGTGTTTTTTCCTATTCCTGTGTTCAGTTTAGAAGTAAATAGTTACTCTGCTGAGATATTCCTATGTTAAGAGTTTGTTCTGAATATTGTCTATGTAATGCCAGGCCTTGTGTTTGATTGCAAAGTTGAGCTTGGAATGTTGTGGCATGCGGCATCACGAGCTGTTCACCGTGCCTCCTGAGAATAATGCTTCATATTGTTTTGCATGTCGATCTAATGCCAGTGATTTGCTTGTTAAGAAGATCATCCTCTTCTGTTGTTTCCGTGCGTAAGAAGTTCATCGTTTGATGTTTCATTTATATCCTATACGACATGTTGGGTAGGTTAGACGTGAAACCATATGATCTTCTGACCAACTCATGATATTAGGTCGTGATTGGATCGTCGTTTTCCAACCAAAACCGCTTGTAAAATTGATGCTTGTAAATTAAAGCAGATGGTCTCGGGCGAAGGCGCTTGGTTGGTCGATTTCGACTAGTAAAATATCGGAAGTACTTCACACACGATAAAAACGCTGAACGACACTCGGACTATTGCTAATCCAGCCGTTAGCTGCTGTTTCAGCCTCGCCCATGGATGGCATGATACGCACGTCGTCCATGTATCGTCTGGTAATGTCTTCCATATAGCAGTGCTCGTAAAATATACACTGGTCTCTCAAATTACACGCGTAACCCGCCGGTTTTACTTACAGACCTCGGGCCTTCCGATGACGAGTAAATTACACTTGTATGTTAATACAAGTTTGAAATAAACCAGAGCTCCCAAGTGCGGCCATACCGTTTCATGCCGTCTCAGTTTCTCGAAGGTGCTCATAGGTGTCTGATGATCCTGGTTTCCTGAATGAGCAGCAGGCGCTGTATCAGACCTCCGTAGGGCCCGCGAGGCCCTCTCTGTTGTCCTTCGAGTTATTGCGCTCGCCGTGGAGCCGAGCATTGTTAACATGGTCAACAACCATGAGGATTCAGGAGATGACTTTATTTTGACTGGATGACACTAGGGACCCACTAGGGCCATAGCCGTACGTACGCAAGTGCGTCCTTATTATGTACAACTATATTTTTTTTTTGCTTTCTCCTGGTTTCCTGACATCACGGTCCCACACCATTGTCAACCTATGTAGTCAATATAAACGAGAGAATTGCACAAGGTGCGGCCGACAGCTGGGACCAAGTAGCTCGAGCAGTATTTGTGTTTTTGAGGCGTGAGCACTGCAGAGTTTTTCTTGGCGATGATTTCGTTGTTGTTCAGAGGAGAGCAGGGTATTAACTGGGTGGGCTGTGGCCCGTCTAGCCCAGGCCAGATATCCAGCCCAGATACTACTTTTTTCAAGATGAAAATGGCAAGCCCAGCTATACGTCTTTTTGAGGAATACCCAAGCAAGGTCAACTTGTTATTCTCCGCCCCGCTGGGCTGCAAATCTTTCCTAGGAGGGATTCATTAGGCTTAACAGGAAAATGGGCTTTAAAAATAATAAATGGAATGAATTATAAAAACTGGGCAGTAACTATAAAAAAATGCACCAAACACGAAATTAGTTTATAAAATATTATTTATGGATTTTGGAAATCTTAAATTTTCATTGTTGCGCGCGCAATGTTTCATTGTATTTTTACATAATACAAATTTATATTTAATCTGACTAGAAATTTCGGGATAAAAATATTTCGGATCCCATCAAAATGTGGGAAATTTTATTGAATTCTGTCTTCAACGGTTGGTTGAAATTATTAATCGTTGTCCTAGCTAGAAAATGGGTTGTACTTTTAACAAATTGTAAATGGGCTGTTGTAAATTCCATTAGAGTTCAAAAATGGGCTGTACATTCTTACAAAACGCAAATGGGCTATAAGTTCTCTGCCACACACTTGTGGGCCTACTAAGTGACACGTCCCCTAAAAAAATAAATTGACGTGTATGCAAGGCTTTGTTAACTTATTATAGTCAACACACGGTTCTAGCAGCAGTGGCCTTTGGATGTCTATCCAAGGGATGTCGTGCTTCTTCTTCAATCTCGGATATTCTTAGCTTCGGCCGCCCAAAAAATGATTCCTCCCCCTGACATCTGGGGCGCACCGTTTCGGAGGCTGACCTGTGGGCCTTCTAAGTTGGAGCGTACCAAGGGCTTTGTCAACTTAGTCAATATAAATGATTCTAGCTTCAGTGACCGTACGATGTCCATCCAACGGCCGTAGTGCTTCTTCAACCTCTGGTCTTCTTGGTACAGCCGCCTAAGGCAGCGCTGGTCGTGCCGCTTGCTCCTGCCTCTCGTGGCCGGCTATGCTGCCGCGGAGGCCTCACCGCCCCCATACTACTCCCACCGCTGGCCAGGCCATCCCTCCACTCACCCACACCCCCTGTTATTATGCGGCGACGGCAGCCTCACACCGCAGCCGAACCAGTGAACCCTCATACTCCTCTCCACGCGGGCTTCCACCGCTGCGTCTTCCCCGGCTCCACGCCGTCCCCTTCCTAGGCGTCACTGTCGTCCACCGCCCTGGTGCTCTCGGCGCAGCATGGTCAACGTGGTCAACGATCGACTTCCATCGGAAGAGTACTGTACATGAAGAGGCTGACAGCTGGGTCCACGGCGGCCGGAAGGAAGTGCCTCCTTATTATGCGCAAAATAATTATTCCACCACCTGACAGCAGGGACCCACCAGACGGGCCACCTTATTTTGCGAAAACAACGTTTCCCCCTGACTGCTGGGACCCACCGGACGGGCCACCGTATTTTGCGAAAAAAACATTCCCCCCGCTGTCAGCTCGGACCCACCTGAAGTGCCTCTTTATTACGCACAAAAAAAATGAATACTGCCCCTGATAGCTGGGACTCACCTTGGTGGGAGGCTAACTTGTGGGCCTACTAAGTTGACGGGGATGGAGGGCTTTGTCAACTTAGTCAATATGAACGATTCTAGCTCTAGTGACTGTATGATGTCCATCCAACGGCCGTAGTGCTTCTTCAACCTCTGGTCTTCTTGCTCCAGCCGCCCAAAGCAGCGCCGGTCGTGCCACCTGCTCCTGCCTCCCGTGGCCGGCTGTGCTGCCGCGGAGGCCTCACCGCGCCCTACTATTCCCACCGCTGGCCAGGCCCTGCGGTGACGGCAACCTCACACTACAGCCGAACGAGTGAATACTCATACTCCTGTCCGCGTGGGCATCTACTGCCGTGTCTTCACCGGCTCCGCGCCGTCCCCTTCCTAGGCCTCGCCGTCGTCCACCGCCCTGGTGCTCTCGGCCCGGCGTGGTCAACGTGGTCAAGGAACGACTTCCATCAGACGTGGACTGTACGTCGAGAGGCTGACTGCTGGGTCCACGGCCGCAGCAAGGAAGTGCCTCCTTATTACGCAGAAAATAATGATTCCTCCACCTGACAGCAGGGACCCACCGGACGGGCCACCGTATTTCGCGAAAAAAACGTTTCCCTCCTGACTGTTGGGACCCACCAGCTACACCTTCGCACACAAGGAAGTTCGTTCGGGCAAAAAAAAACGATTCGCCCCCCTGACTGCTGGGACCCACCAGCTACATCTTCGCACGCAAGGAAGTGTGTCCGGGCAAAAAAAAAACGATTCGCCCCCTGACTGATGGGACCCACCAGCTACATCTTCGCAGGCAAGGAAGTGCCTGACAGTCAGGACCCACCTGGTCGAAGCGTACGTAGCTTTGTCGTTCTGGTCGCGAACGTGTACGTACATACTAGTCGATGTAGAGGCGCGCACGTGTCGTAGTAGAGGTGCGCACGTGTCGTAGTGGAGGCGCGCATGTAGCATGTACACGTACGTACAACGGCGAGGCTGCAAGAAAGAAAATATGGCCACATACGTACATACGGGCAGGGTCTCGAACGCCTACTCGCGCATACATACATGGCTGGGTCGGAATGGAGAAACAACGTCGTCGTCGTGTTCATGGGGAGCCAACCGGCTGGGTCAAAACGGAATGCATGGCCATGTTCATCGGGAGGGCTTGGAAGGAACATGCGATGGAAACGAGGCCTGGCGTACCGCACAATGGAGGAAACGGCCTTGTGTTCGACCGGCCACGTTCGAAACGGGAACCTGTTGATCGGGAGGGGCCTGGCGTACCACACAACGGAGGAAACGGACATCCTACGGCCGAAACGGGGGTCCTGTTGATCGGGAGGGGTGTGGCGTACCGCAAAACAGAGGAAACAAACCTCCTACAGTCGAAACGGGGGTCTTGTTGATCGGGAGGGGTGTGGCATACCGCAAAACGGAGGAAACGGACATCCTACGGTCAAAACGGGGGTCCTGTTGATTGGGAGGGGTGTGGCGTACCGTAAAACGGACGAAACGAACTTGTGTTGCAGTGCTACCGTCGAAACGGGTGTCCTGTTCATTGGGAGGGGTGTGGCATACCGCAAAACGGGACTCCACAGGATACTGTTCATCTCCACCGTCGACCTCCTCCAGCCTCCACGGGCTACCGTCGACCTCCTCCAGCCTCCACGGGCTCCTGTTCATCCAGCCTCCACCGCGTGCTACTCCACCGACTCCTGTTCAACCACCCCTCCACGGGCACCCCTCCACCGTCTACTGTTCATCCAGCCCTCCACACCACGGGGTCATGTTCAACCACCCCTCCACGGCCACCCCTCCACCGTCTACTGTTCATCCAGCCCTCCACACCATGGGGTCCTGTTCATCCAGAGGCAAC
>NC_041385.1:208309482-208364581 GCF_002162155.2 Triticum dicoccoides | reverse complement strand
CAACGCTCACTATTCATCCAATCGATCGGCTTTAGTTAGCAGCAGCAGCGAAGGAATCGCTCCATCGGGTTCAGTTAATAGCCATCGATCGATCGCTCAGGTTCAGTAATGCGTAGCCTGCAGTGCAGTCGCTCGGGTTCAGTTAGAGCCCAATGCCTTGCTTGGGTTCAGTTAGAGCCAACACCTCGCACACACGCGCGTATGTACGAGAGAAACGCGCATCGCTCAGCCCTCGACCTCCCACCGTAACCGGCAACTCCCCGAAATTTTCCTCCTGCTCGCTTCTACCACGGTTTTTTTCGTCATGGACTGCCCAAAGAATGTCATGCAGCTGCGTCTCCGGCCCGCCCAGGACGAAAAGCCCATTTTCTGTCATGATTTTTTGTCATAGAAGTAGGAGCCCACCACATCTATGATGATACCGGGTTTTGTCACAATTATCGTCATAGAAGTGTCATATGTATGACAGAATTTTTTTTCCGTTCGGTCCAAAATGTCATGGTTGTGTCTTTTTTTGTAGTGCAAGTTGGGACCAAAGACTGGACTGCGTTTTTCTGGTCTATGCACCAAGCAATATTTTTGGCATTCACTCTCCTAATACTTGGAGTTTTACAATTGGTTGACGTCGGTTGATACTCGAATGAATATAGGCACTTCTTCTTGTCAACATCGATGCTTGTCTGAGTGAACTTTGGAGTACATAGCAGCAGCATAAGTACCTGTCCATCTGATCATTTTGTGCAGTTCTACTGAAATCACCCGATGTAATGATTTTCCTGCGAGTTTAGGCTCCAAATTACTCCTTTATGAAATCGGCAAACAGTAGCACAATACCAAATTACCAATACATATGACAAGCACAATAATCAGGATAAAGACTAGTACCAACCTGTGTGAGGTAGCATATCGATTACTATTTCCTTTGACTGGAAGCCGAGATAAGCGAAGCGACTGACAGCGAAGGAAGAAAGCAAGCCGAGATTACCGACTGACAGGAAAGGATGGAAGCCGTCGAGGCAATGAAGCACCCAAAGTTTTTGTGCAGTTCCACCAAAATCGAGCATTCCTGTTGGCACATATATTGAGAGAGTGAGATTACTGCAATAGTGGGACTAGTTGATGAAACATACAATAACAAATAGAAGCACCCTCATTATCTTAATGGGTAAAGTTAGCAACATAGTAGTCTTGCTTAAAGAGAGGTATTAGTTTATTTAATCAGTCCCAATTAGCTCAACACTCAAAGCATTGCCATTTATCATAGGTTGCAAAACTTTAACGTGCAAAGATAAGGGAGTTTCTCATGACAATAACACGAGACAAATAGAGATGACAACAAACTAATATGGATGAAGGCCTTAGGCCCGTACCAACCTGAGAAAAAAAGCTTATTCATGTAGTCCCATAAGAGATGATAAAGCACTCACTGGAATCACACAACAGTATATATTTTTGTGCACTTCAAATGTATGGTTGAAATCACTCTTGTTTACCAGTGCTGAGATTATATCGAAAGATTATCAAGAACTTCCAGTAGAGTTAAAGCATTGGCTGGGATACAGTTCATTGTATTGTCTTGTGTAGTTCCACTAAAATGTACGATTGGCACAACATGATCCCTATTTGCACAAGTAGGAACAAGGTGAAACCTTCATTAGCTTAGTGATAAAGGATAGGAAGACATTAGCATATTACTCTAACAGTAGCATCAAATTCATGATGGACAGTACGCAAAACATTGCCTCATTGAACCAATGGCAATAAATTGACATGCAAAACAATAGCACTATTATGTCATGACACTAATAATATTCCCTCCCTGCTCCACCACATGATTCACCTCCATAGACAAACATACACACGTACATGATTCAGCATAGGGTCCTACTAAAGATTTGTTTAACTCCGACAGGAAAATTAGGCAACAATAAATTAGTGGTACTTAAGTACTCCTAATTAATTAAGTGAGACAGCAGAAGTGGAAGGGCTCCCTGGAGGATCGTCTCACATGTAAGGTAGTCATCGCCGGAGCCCTTGAATGACCTCGACTGAGGCCTCTGGCGTCAGCAAGATCGCCTTGGCACTGTTTATTCTTCTTCTTCCTCCTCTTCATGCTCTGTTTCTCTTTCTCCTCACCAGTTGGTGAAACCAAGTATATGATTGGCCTTCTAATTTAGAATTGGTTTTGTTAGTGAGGGAGTACAAGTGTACTAGTAAAAACTAGCATTATTTTCTCATGGCAGTCGGAAAATAGAGATGAACACATGCATTAAATATCATTCTTACCTAAAGGAAGGTTATGGCGCCAATATGGATGATGAGGATTGGAACACATATCTCCCTTTATGCAGTTCCACCAATATGAACCAACTGTTCCATTCTGACATTCCAGTTAAACAACACAAAAGTCACTTCTTTTAAGAAGAGTTTTGTGCAGTGCACCAAAAGGTCACAACAGCAACCAGGTGAATTGGATGTCCCTGTTTGCACAAAAAGGTACATAGGAAACAGTCAGAGTCTCAAAAAATTACAGGAAAAACATTTGGCTAAACTTGTCATGGCTTATAACAGTGGCATGGCTTCATTTTTACCAGGGACATTAGATTACGAACAGCTAAATATTTGGTATAAGGGCATGGGACAGTGGGTGCACCAGCAGTCTAGCACCATGTACGTAAATAGGGGCATAAAGTGGTGATTCATAGTTTGTTGCCCCAAGAAACAAACATCCAAGAAACATATCTGGGTTGGTCCCATTTTTGTTCACTCTAGCCTCCTACTCCTATGTGTGGATAGCAAATCTAGTCCTGGTCATACCACTGTGTACAATGTTACCCCTATATTTCCCTTTTCGACCAAGAGACCGGTTGGATGACCAGTCTGTACTACTCTCACCCCCTTCCCTTCCTGTTTGTACCAAGTCCGATGTACATACTAAATTCCCCCACCCCCACTTTATTTCTTGTTTGAACCAAGTACTCCCTCCTTTCAAAATTACTTGTCATCAAAATGGATGTGTCTAGAACTAAAATACATCTAGATACATCCATTTCAATGACAAGTATTTTCGGACGGAGGGAGTACAAGATTTGACTCCATGAAGTAGCTTTACCTCTAACAATAGAAGAAAAAAATAGGTGACGTTGGACCATCCGATCGAGAGGGGCTGAGAGGTAGAAAATGATGGACATGCAGCAACGTAGTGAGCTGGGGAAGTAGAGCTAAGGCGGTTTCGAACGAAGATATAGCTGATGGTCGTCGGGATGTGGATAGGTGGGCGGCGGGAGGCCGGATCCGCCCACAGGCAACGACGATGGGATCGGAGGACCTCCCGCGCCGGCGCTCGGCCAGAGATAACGGTGCGGTCGGCAGTGGGTCTCCTCCCTCACTGTCGACGACGGCCTAAACACTGCCCCTCCTCCCCTTCACCGGTGGAGGGGGATACGTCCGGATCTGTAACCAGTGGTGAGGACAGAAAGCCAGTGTTTTTTGAAGGGAGAAAGATAGTGTTACTACCCCTATCTTGTTTAGATGTGGAGAGATTGAGAGTGTGTGAATAGAGCAACCCTAGCAAGCAAGCGCGGAGGCTCCGGCCTATATATACGTAGTGGGGTAGTTTTCTTTTTTCACTCCATCAAAACAATCGTTTAAAATTGTGTACTCCTACATGCCAGGTCGCGGTTTTTTTAGTTGTTGATTGTTTTTTGAGATAGCTGCCCGCTTGTTCCAAGTGGTGTTACGGTGTGCCAGGTCGCACTTTGTATCGTTCAAGTCTGGTACTACAAGTCCCTCCATTAAATGAACAACCACCCCCTCATAAAAATTGTGAACAAGCCCACGGCTAAAATTAGCGGAAACGTGGGTTGCTCCAACATGCATTATTATCTATATTTTCTACTCCCTCCGTTCGTAAATATAAGCCTTTTTTATTAGCCACACCTAAGACAAGAATTTTTTTTTAGCAATGAACCCCACATGTCATTGACACAAAAATTGTGGCAAGATTCCCTTAGGCAAGCCAAAGTATGTCTAACAATTTGAGCAACTCAGGTTAGGCAAGTGTGGGAAAAATAATGTGGCAACATAAGACAAACATAGTCACAATCCAAACAGCCCCGTAATTTTTTGTGACATGCATGAAAATTTGGTTAGTTAAATTTATAGTCAAAATTTGGCAAGGTGCATCAAATCAACACATGCAAGTATCAAAAGGAAAGTCACGGCATGCATGCATGCATTGTACTCCCTCCATTTCCAAATATAAGTCTTTTTAGAGATTGCAACAAGTGACTACATACGAAGTAGAATATGTCTACATACATCCGTATGTTGTAGTCCATTTGAAATGTGTAAACAGACTTATATTGAGTGCAGTGCTTTGATGTGTCGCATCAACTCATACAAGACCGAGAAATTTGATTACTAGAATGCCCTCTCCCTCGTGGACTGAGCTCCGGTGCCTTAACTGCACCTGCCTTTCGCTGCATGACAGGAGGGCCAACCACCTGTTGGGCCCACCTGTCAGGGATGCAAAGGCAGGAGCAGTAAGTAGAAGCTTTTGCTACACGCTATCCCTCCCGCACGAGGTGGACGGACATGCAGAAGTGGATTCAATACTGTAGAAGTAGGAGTAACATCATTGTTTGTCTTCTCGAAGAGGTGAAGAGCCAAGCGCAACCCGAATGTGGCAGTTGCGAATGCTCGCCTGGTGCGGTGCCTTGGAGCATGCATATACTAGCTGGGCTCTTGCATGAGATAAAATTGCTATTGTTTAACAATTAAACTCCATCATTCATTGGTTGATACTCATTCTCCATAGGTCCACACGCTTAGCACCGTTTCCTCCTGGGGTCACCAATGTTTATTTGCTAATTAATAGCATTGCATGCAATGAACTAGCCATTGCAAGTCATTAAAAGCATGCACACCTCTCATCTCTTATTGGTTGATATGTCAAGAAACAAGAAACAAGGTAGAAGTTAATGCACCGCGCCTAAGTGTTTTGGGACTATTTGGTTTTCGTAAGATGACTTACACACCTAGACGGAGGGAGTAGTATAGGCTTGTAAACTGGAAAGGAGTATTTGCCTTCCTAGAGATTTCAACAAGTGACTAGACTACACCGCCTGCAGTACTCCCTCCCTTCCGGTTTATAGGGCTCAAATCTCAAATCTCATGAACCAAGGTATTTTGCGATTGGAGGAGTGTATCTCGTACTTTCCAAAACTACCCTAATTAAACTCATGCATTAATTATGTAGTTCTCTTGTTTTCCTCCTTGCCTTGGTCGTGGTGCGCAATATTGAGCACTCCTATATGACTAGCCACTCTATCTACATGCGGGACATTTCAAAGCATCTGGGCCCACGTGCCATCCACCAAATCACAGTGAGGTGCTACAGTCGAGACTCACCTGTCACCCCGGTGTGGCCGTCATGACCCGTCATATCACAAAACCCACACCTTTACCAGAAGTGGTAAGGTGGCCTCCAAGTTGGACTGGAGGAAGCAACCATCATTTCACTGGAACGCTCGTTCAAGCCCTTTCTTGCCTTTCTTGAAGAAAACCTCACTCCAGGCTACTCACTTCTGCCATTTTTCTTCTGTACCGATGAAGGAAAGTGGGCGAATCAGTTATGCTGCTATATTTTCATTCAAAGAATCTTCTTTTTGCGAAGCACCGACTGATTCTCACATCCTATTCTTTTCCTGTTTTCATTGCAATTGTGGTTCCCTTTCGATTGCTTTTTGTTTGTCAGTTCATTGATGGATCCTGGAGCACTAGGCAAAGAGTTGCCGGCAGACAACCCACTGGAGACAGCGATCTCTAGGAAGCAAGCACCGACGAAGTAGTTGACCATGTTGGCGGCCCAACCCATGAAGACGAAGAACTCCAAGAAACAAGCACTGGCCAAAGAGTTGACAACATGGGCGGACAAACTCCTCAAAGAAAGTTGGAAGAACAGCAAGGGCCCCACCGTGCCTACCCCGGGAACTCTGATGGCCACCTATGCGAGGCTCAGGGCCGATTTTGAGGAGATAGTCGCCGTTGAGAAGCAGTATTCCCCTGGAAAGGTGATGGCCCCCATCGAGGACGAGGAGATGGCCCCCGGAGGGATGAGATCCCCCGGTGAGCTGCACAAGGTAAAAAATAATGTCTTATTACCATAGTTGCGGTTTTTGATTATTTGCAATGTGCTTGCTAATATGTTAGGGTTGTGCGGGTGCCGCTAGACGTCCTTGATGATTCCGATGTCGCGGCACGTCCTGTTGGCATCAACCCGGAGATCGATTCCGATGCCGCTGTCCATCCTGTGGACATCGCCCCAAAGATCGATTTCGATGTCGCGGTCAGTCATGTGGACATCGCCCCAGAAATCGATTCTCATGCCACTGTCTGTGCTGTGGTCATTGCCCGAGAGATCAATGATAAGAAATAGTTGGTCGCATTAATCCTTCAGGGTAGTTTGCATTGCCCTGTGTTTAATTACCAGAACGATGCGTGTTATCGAACCATCTTAGGGCTAGTGCACTGTCTTGTGTGGGCGGTACTTGCTACTTTTGTTTTATAGTGAATCATGTGAACCCTCTCAGAGTTATGGAAACAGATGTATCCTCACCAGCTTTTGATGTAATATATGGCATGCTTATATGTAAGTTTGAACTATTTATCATATCAGTAGGGCTTGTTGATGATTCTTGGTGTTAGTAGGCTAGCTACTGTGCGAGCTATAGTACTTGCAAAACACTCACCGAAGAGAAACGTTGGGGCTGATGAGCTCGTGGTATGCTTATACTTATCCCTCGTCGATCGACCAATAGCCCTAGCTCCTAAAATTGTAGGTTTAGCGATCGATCAGAAAATAGTCGACACGGATACATTCGGGCCTCATTTGGTTCATAGGGTCGGAAAATCGTAGCAAAAGTACAGAGAGCGTGCAACACAAAATCATAGCAGTGCAAAGACATAGTCCCTCTGTTCCAAAATAGATGACCTAGGCGGGCTAGTTTGGCCTAGTGGGTTTCAGTGATATGACGTGGTACAGTGTCGTCCGGTCTTCGCGTGTGGTAGCAGTATTGCGGTTACAGTAAGTTTTCTTGAGGAAGCGGAATTCAACAAAGTCATGATGGTTCCTTCGTCCGAACAACTTACAGTGGGAAAGGTTGGGCCTGCGATATGACTGGGGTAGACCAGGATAATTTTGTGCATGGCAGGTGGACCAGGATGGTCGACATCCCACATGTCGGCGAATGAAAGTATTCCTTCCGATATAGAGGACGAGCAACGAGTATTAATTGTTTATTTTGGATGAAAGCTATTGTCTCCACTATTACCACGGAGGAGTGTGAAACACGGCAGCCTAGTGAACTTGGCATGTGCACCACTCCCTCCTTCCTCATGTAATTCTACCATACTGTTGAATATAAGGTTGGCTAAGGTTACAACTTTTTCTCACTTTCTCTCTATCTATTTCCTCTCAAATGTTTTTCACCTTTGTTTTTTAGACACAATTGTTTTTATGCCTTTTTTAGAATTATTTTTTTATACCTAGGAGTACGTGTAGAGACGGGATCTTGCAGAGCCCACTCCTGGACTTTGTCAATGCCTCTCTCTCCTCCACATAAGCGGGCTTATAGCCTAGTTTTTTAGTACTATTTGCTATGCATGCATGCGGTGGGCAGCTGGCGTCTTGAGGGGCCAGGGCGGTCAGAGCGGGCTCTGGAAGCGGTCCGGACTCTAGCATGGCCCACCTCACATTATCATCATATATTTCTTGGAGTCCATGCGCGGCGGGCGGGCGATGTATTCTCCCTCCCCCGTTTCTCTCTCCTCAGCCAACGCCCGCCGAGCGATTAGATTACGGCTATCGACAGTTTATTCAATTACAGTCCCACATGTCAGTGAAATTGCAGGACAACGCGTGTCCCCTCTCGTGAGCGGCGTGCGAGCCGGACTGTCGGGGGTGCAACGCGGATGCGTCGTAAGTGTGCCGCCTTTTCCTTTAGAATTTGCGAAGCGTAACATTTTCGTGCGATCGATCGATAGAAATCCAGAGCAAAATGACGAGGGCGGTGCTTTCCTGCTCGTTAGGCGGGCTAGTTTGAGTGATATGACGTGCTACAGTGCCGTCCACTCTTGCTCCATTTTTATGTAGTTTACACTCTTACGCGGGAGGAGGGCGAAACACCGCGGATCTGATTTTGATCGAGGGATAACTGTTCCCTGCCAAATAATGGAGGACTGTTAGCGACTGTAGCATGATAGTTAGGGCATCTCTAGCGCTGGCCCACAAATTTACACCGGCATCTGTCCGAGGGCAATGATGGATGCCATCCGATGATGCCCGCATACCTTTCAACAACTATATGAACTAACCGGACGAAATTCGTGCAAACAAAGCAAATTTCAAATTAACCAGATGAAATTCATTACATTTCGAAAACTTTTCCTACAAACTGGACGAAATTCATTACATATTTCGCACAAACCATACTAAAACCTACTACAAACCTAATCTAAATGATCGCCGGCGCCCGACCACCATGTCCGGCCGTGAACCGGAGAAAGCCGGCCATTGCCTTTGCCTCCTCCTCATCCGCCTCGATAACCTCCTCCTCCGGAGCATAAGGTTCTGAAGATTTCCGCCTCCACGTCACCATCAAGTGGCTAATCGGCCACCGATGTTTACCCCACCAAGCTTGGCGTCGACTGAGTGGAGTACCGGTGGCCTTCCCGGGACCAGAGCGGCGGCGACCTACCGTGTACTACTCTTCCTCGCTGCCGGCTGCGCCCGCGCACGCGCGCCAGCTTCGTGGTCGTGGCGGCGGAGGGTGGCGAGGGGGGTGCCGGCGATCTCCTTCGTTTGCTCCTGCGACAGTACATAGAAGTGAGCTTTGGAGCGCGCCCGGAGTGGAGCTACCGATGTCCCTCGTCCGCTCCTGCGACAGTACGTCCAAGAGAGCTTCGGAGTGCCAGGAGGCCATGGTTGGACTGGTGACGAAAGAAGGAAGGTACCGGAGGAGAATAAGTGTGGGTCTTTGGCTATGGCTGGGAGCTGGGGCTCAAGTTAATATAGCGGGTGAATGGCAATGAGCCGCGACAGACGGATGGACAACTGGCGCCGGAGTAGGTTCGTCGGGCGTGAATGCGGACGCTGCTTCAGTGACTTAACTGCAGATGCATTGGGTTACTAACATGTGGGCCCAACGGGCATCTGGCCCGCATGTCAGTGACACACCAATTGCACCTACAGTTAAGTCCGGTGAATGCGGCATTGACATTCTAGAGACACAATGACCGTTTCAGGCGGGAAGCGCGCACTAGCGATGGAAGGGGTTTCGGTGTGAAGTGGCACTAAGATCTGTCGCTCACGATAGTACATACTCCGTACCATACTACCATAGTACCCTCTCTAGCTAGGTTGTTTTATAGATTGTCGTTGTGATGGATGATATACATGAGCAAGGCGCTCTGAGTATGACCGTTGTTGTTGATCCAGGTGAATACATGCTCGGCGTTCGCGTAGGCCTCCATCAAACGTCTAAACAGTAATGTCAGGCACCGCCGGGGCGTGCAGGTGATGGGCTCGCCGTTTGCGTTGCGCCATGAGCAGGACTTTGATTTATAGGGCGACGTGCATGCATTAGCATGCTTTGACAGCGTGAGCGTGAGTGTCTGACGCGAAGTATTTCATTTTCATTTGGCTGACGAGGGTGCGTTGCAGCGACGAGTCCGTGGTTTGATTCCCCACATATGCATAATTTTGGTTTTTACAGTATTTCTTTCTCCATTGACAGGTAGGCCCGCGTAGATAGATAAAGAACATGAGCTGATGAGGCGCATGCAGACTGTTTGACTGGTGAACCAGACAAATACGGAGCTATACGCTGAGCCAGTGACCGCATAATCACCATATCTCGTAGACACTGATCAAAGTGAGCTATCAAGACAAGTTCGATGACCGCCAATGCATTTTACTCTGTAATAAATGACCAGGATTGAAGGGGAATCCAAATTTCCTTCGTCTTCTGTCCTTGAGCTCTTGAAAAACCAATGCACTATACGGTTGTCCGGCCACTCCACCCCAGAGCTCTCACCAAGCGTCGTTCATGCCACCGCGCCACACACTAACCGGTAAGGCAGCGATGGCATCCCACCGGGCCGAGTTCCTTGCCGCCCATGATCGCCCACAAAATGGTAGGGAAGCGATGGCATCCCGCCGTGCCGAGTTCATCGCCGCTCGCGACCTCACAACTATGTGGGAGGAATTTGAAGATCCCAAGGCCGAATGGGCGGTAGAGCAAGAGGCGGCCAAAGCCGCACAAAGGGAGCGGAAAAGTCAGAAAGCACTCAAGAAAAGAGAAGCCCGCTGCTGCAAGAAAGAAAAGGATGCACACGCTGCTGCGGAGAGGTCGGCGAAGATCCAAGGACGGTGGGGTGTCGCCGACAAAGCCGGGAAGGAGAACGACGGCGTCTGGCCAGCATGTGAGAAGTATTAGTACTAGTAGTTAGTGTGTGTGTCTGTGTCTGAGTACGAGCATGTACCAGTACTTCTAGTTACTATTGTAGTTTTTAGAGCAAATTACTAGTACATTAGCCTAGACTAAATGGAAAATTTCCTATCCTATGCATCAAATGGAATCTCTTTCTCTATAGGAATTGAGATGCATGTCATCTCACTTCCTATGATTTTCATATTCCTATAAACTTCCTATCCCATGAACAAAAGGAGGCCTCTGTTGGAGAAACTACTGTAGCTAGTAGTACTGCTGGTATAGTAGTTTTCTTCAAGAAGCGGAATTCAACGAAGTCATGATGGTTCCTTTGTCCGAGCAACTTCAAAGTGGGAAGTGGGCCTGTGATTTGACGGCTCATTAGTCATTGTTACTGCGGCGCAACGACCTGGGTGACTCTCCCTTGGAGTTCTGCGTGCATGGCAAGTGGACCAGGATCGTCGACGTCCCACATGTTGGGGAACGGAAGTATTCTTTCTGATATCGAGGAGCAAGGAAACCGCGTGGTATAGTATCACTGTTGATTGGTTCTAAAAAAATAGTATCACTGCTAATTTATAATTATTTTTTATTTCTGCTGAATGCTAGCGTTTCAACTCTTATGACGAAGGGCGCCAAACACGGCACGTGTTGGATGTCCCACACGTCAGCGAAAGGAGTGGGACATGAACAACGTGGTAGAGCCCAGCATAAAAAAACAACATGGTAGAGCGTCTCCACTTCTTCCACTTCTGGGTCGGAGACCACACGTAGTAGTACTTAGTGGTATGAACAATACAAAGTGCGACCTGGAGAGAAAGACACGTCTAGTTGGAAGGTCTCGGGGCATAAGCGTAAACAAATATAAAAGTTAATATGTGCCTGCAACTAATATAGTAGTAGTATAGTACTTAGGCACGTACTCCATAACATCACCGTGCATTGCACATACAACATTTACTGGTAGTACGTCGTAAGAGACAAATGCCGCCCAAGAGTTCCCTTCTTGGCCTACTTTTTGGTGTTTGGTAGAGTATATGGAGGGTGCATGAGTCCACACTAGTTTAGCACAAATACACTAGAAGCATGCATGAAGAGAGCATGCATGAAGAGGGGTGTTGAGCTGAGCATGCATGAAGAGGGAACAACTATGCTGAGACGAGAATGCAACCAAACACACCCTATATGCCATGCATGTTCATACCATTTGTGCCTTTCTACTTCACTTACTGCGCTACATTACTCAGGTTCGTACGTCCACTCCTGGGTACATGTCCGTCTCGTAGTTCTAGTCCCACGTGTTCTTCATACAGATGGAACGATCCTTGCATAACACATGCACCTTGATGCTAGATGTCTCGTGTGTTGGCAAAAGGATGAACAAAGCTCACGTAAAAAATAGAGTGGAAGAACATAGATTCCCGACGACCGAGAAGGAGCAAGAAACCTCGTGGTGGAGCGTCTGCACTCATAATATTTAATATTATTCAGCGATATAAAATCAACCAATCATCTCCACAGTGGACTGGAAGAGTACGAAACACAGCCCCCCAGTGTAGTTACATCATACTAGTACATGGATAACCCACGTTATCACCATATTTCTTGGCTTCCGTGCGACACCTATCTCTAGTAATCCAGCAACATGTATTGCTTCTCCCTCCTCGTCTCTATCAAAGTGCGGCGGCCTGGCGTTTTTGCCGTCTATTGAGGTCGGTTAACTCATCACATGTTAGCGACATGCCAAGAGCATTCTAAAAAAATCCTTTCACGTTCCGTTTTCAAAAAGGAAAAAATCCTTTCACCTACGAATATGACTGTATGCTTTGAGCAACTTGCATGTCCTATACTGCTCCTGTTTGATACTCTAACTTAGTTAGAGGATAGACTAACTCATGACTAACCCTGAACTAACTGTGGCCAAAGAGGTGTTTGGGTGACAGGGTTAGATTGACAATAAATGCACTTGATGGAGAGAGAAAAGTGATTTTTCAATGGTCCCAATGAGAACTATCTCCAGTTAGCACCTCTTGGGTGGGATAGTTTATTTTGGTGGGTTCGGTGCAACTTGCTCCAATTTAAACCCTCATGCTTGGATACTTTAGGGCTATTTGAGCCCCAACTAGCTCAAACTAACTCTAATCCATGGATCCAAATAGAGCCTATGGCCAGTCTCGACGTGGAGCAGTCGCGTGCACCGGGAAGCGGTGCTCTCTCGGCCGTCGCGCCACTTCAAAGCCGGCGCCAGTGAGAGGACGCCTCCGCTCTGGCTGGGAATTAATGCAGCACTAACGCTCCAGGGAGACACTGACCGTTTCACGCAGGAAGCGCGCCCTGGCAAGGGAGTATAGGTTTTGAACCGTTTCAGGTGTAGTACTGGTGGTTTGCAAAACTACTCAATTATTGCACTCAGTTTCCTAAGAAATTGTGGTAAAAAACATTACTCCACAGCTCGCTTCCCTTCTCCTTCCTCTTCCACCGCCCGCGCACGTCCGCGGGAAGTGACCGGTGAACCCTTATATAGGAGTGCTAGCACAAAAAGATGCATGCATGACCACTAAAATTTCCATATTAAAGCGCCGCTCCGGCGGGAGTATGGCGTATGTTGTTACCTTTAGCCGGGCCATGGCTACCGGGTGACAGCGACCAGAGAAGAGGCGGCGGGAGGGGAATGAAAGCAGCTACTGTTTGGGTTCGCCTTCCGGCATAAATAAATGTGCAGCATCACGTGTACCCGCGGGTGCACAAATTGTAACATACGTGTCTGCTTAAGTGGGCGTCACGTAACTGGTGTGTGTGTGAGAGAGAGATTCTGAGAGACAGAGTGCGTGTGTGCAACTCTTCTCTTCGGACATGTACTCAACCTTTCGCATCGGGATATAAGTATAATGGTATTTACTTTAGCTAGTGATTTACGTGGCCATGTTAACGTGGTTGCGTCAAAAAATGTGACTTCCTGCTTGTGATTTGCATTATATAATTATAAGCAAGATTCTCGTGCATTGCACGGAACATCAATATGCATTTTTTTTTACAAAACACCTGTTGTGATTGACCCATGCAGGAGTAATCCCATGTGTAAAAACTAATGATATCTCGATAATTTTATCAAAAAACTGGTATCTCGAGAATGTCATCAAGAAATGACAGATGAGAGATAAGGCGAGGAGGAGTGGAGCATGGTGGTGACTGGTGGTCGGAATGGGCGGATGCATGGGGATGGACGGCGCCGGCATGCGGTAGAGGCCACCATGCATGCTAGATTGTTCCAGAGACTTATTCCTTTTTTAATTGCTGAGAAATGAGGTTGTGGGAGATAATGATGTGGAGAGAGGTGCGGGTATCTTTTGTAAAATTATCATAGTTTGCTTTTTATCCATCAGATATAGATCATATGGTCTGTATTACAAGATGGCAGGCACACCATCATCGCCAACTCGTTTTTTTATAAGGGTACAGATGATAGGTTTGCTGACTACTAAAGTAAAGTGGAATTTGTCCATGTTATGCATGTAAATTAAGGTGATTGTTTATCATACGGGTAAGGTTGGATGAAGGGTGGTAGGAACAAATGCTCTGCCTAGAGCGTGTGTGTGTGAGATGGAGTCTTAGTGTGTGTGTGTGTGGTGTGTGTGTGTGTGTGTGTGTGTGTGTGAGAGAGAGAGAGAGAGATGGAGTCTTAGTGTGTGTGTGTGGGGGGGTGCGTGCGTGCGTGTGTGTGTGTGTGTGTCGTGGGGTCCTCTGTGGCGGATGTAATTCAAGTGTGCATGGCTTCATCATAGAGAGGTGATGCGTATGGAAGAGGCTACCAACGATGGGGTGCGAGAGAGAAAATGCCCGTAGAAAGGGAAGAGAAGGTGTGTGCGCATGAGAGGAGTCGACATCGAGAGAACATGTTTGTTTGAGAGACACCGAAGAAGACTACTATATATCGATGGTGCATGTAGGCGGGAATTAAACAAAGGGATGGTCTTATTGGTTTCAGAGATATAGGGGAAGAGTGAGAGGTAGGGGGGGTAGCTAGAAGGAGATTGTTAAGTGTGAGTGTGTGTTTTACCCATCCAGGCGGAAGTTATGTGCACACAAGAGGAGAACGATTCGATGTGGTGTTAGGATTGAGGGTAATTAACTACGTATGGAGACATAGAGACCTTGAACGTGCATGTGCGAGAGGTATACATGTATACGTAGGATGTGTGTGTGTGCGCGCGCGCATGATCGAGATAAAAGAAAGAAGACATAAGTCAGAAGATCAATGACATGGGAGAGACGGATCGGTATGACAATATGCATGCATGTGAGAATGCAGGGAAGAAGGCCCGACAATTGAGCATGTGTTTTTATCTTTAAGAGATAGTGGCGTGGGCTGGAGCATGCATCTATGGCGAGCAGAGGGAGTGAGGCACAACGATTGTGCAAAAGAGATCAACCTATAAATGCATATGTATGGAGAGACATATATAGTGTGGGTGATAGGAAGCAAGACTCCGTGCGAGAAAGAAATGTTGACGGAGAAACTACAGATAGATACAAAGATGAAGATGCTAGCTAGAGGGACATCCGCTAGTTTGGGTGTTGGAGATGACCGCCGGGTGGTTCAGAGGGTGAAGTTATATATGTGTGTGAGAGGGCACTTAACTACATGTAGAGAGAAACATATGTAGTGTGCGTGATAGGAATCAAGAGTGAGGGCGAGAAAGAAGGTTGATGGAGAAACAGATAAATAGAAAGATAAAGATGCTAGCTAGTGTGCGCTAGAGATAAGAGTCGAGTGGATCAGAAGGCTGAGTTATGTGTGTGGGTGTGAGAGAGATAGAGAGAGGGTGCATGTGAGTCACATACAAACATATATTAGAGAGAAATGAGATCCCAAGAGATGGAGTTTTGTGTCTGTGAGAGAGAAAGATATTTCACAATGAGAGTGATAGCTAGAGAGACATATGAGGGAACGCAAGATATCTCTAGGGAGAGAGAGTGTGTGTGAGCGACATACAAGAGAACAATGGAGAAATATGAGACCCTCGGAGACAGAGTTTGTGTTTGTGTGTGAGAAAGAGATATTTAAGAGGAAGAGTCGTAGATTCTCATATCTAAGGAGCGAAAGACATCTTTGTATGAGGGGTGTGCGAGTGTCACACATGGGAGTAGTAGAGAGAAATGAGACCCCGGGAGACAAAGTTTTGTGTTTGTGTGAGAGAAAGAGATTCCACATGGAGAATCATAGTTAGAGACACATAGTAGGGAGCAGTATATACTTAGAGAGAGATAGAGTGATGAAGGTCGAGGGAGAGAGTACCGTCAGTGTGTTACAAAGATAAAAGATCATTGTCAACATACAGGTAGCACGAGAGATACCTGAGAGACGATGAACGCATATAGGTCCAGGGAGATAGTCCTATATAAGCATGAGTGATAGCTATATGAGACGAATATCTGGATTAAAGGGGATTCAAATATTTAAACTGGAGATCACGACATCGATAATATCATAACACAAATTGGTGTATCAAACATGCATATTCATTTGAATTTGGGCACGCGTGTAATGTGTTATATAGTTTATCAATATTGGTGATCCATAGATTCTTTAATTAAAAATAATGCATGGTTTATATGCAATTAATGTCTAAACAGGATTACACTGTATGTTGCATGTGTGAAACACATTATACATGTTTGAGAAGTAAAAAAACCCGCATGAAACACACATAATTGGAGATAGTTAGCGAGGAATGCATACATTGGATTTCAACATAAAGTGGTTTCAAATATTTGAAAATCGAAATTGATGGATACAACCTTATGAATCTGAGATCATGCTATTTGTAAACCATATTTATGTATAAATGGTGTTGTGCTTTTGAAAGTATATATAAAAAATGATGTATATAGAATGTAATTCCAATTGAAAATGGATCCCGCCCGGAAAAAAAAGAATAAACGGGATTTGAATTGAGTTGGCACGGTAAACGTGCACTCTGCAAAATTTGAACAAAGCGGGGAAAGTCGCAGTAACCGCCCGAAACCAAAATCTGCGAGATGGAAATTACTACTGCCTATCCCTGCCAAGCAAAGCCTATCTGCTGGATTTCTATAGGTTTCTATAGGGGTAGGTTTGTAATTTCACCCAAACGTGGCATAACCGCCTCTCACCAGGATTCATACACGGTGGGCGCCAAAACACAGCGTGTCCTCGGCCGAAATCGACTCCCTCCCCGATTCATATTCATACACGGTGGGCGCCAAAAACAAACTCTCATCGGCAAATATTCGGTGTATGCGAGATTACCGTCCTATCCCCAACCGACTAATATTGCTGTGATGTAGGAAATTAGAAACGGGGGCTAAGTTTGTAAAGTTCCTTGCATTTGAGACAAGCACGCCCTGAATACATGGTTCCCCCCTTCCTCTCTACCTCCCTTTTCCCCATTCGTACTCCGTGGGTGCCAAAACACCCTCTCCACCCCACTCTCCTCCGGCTGCCGCCGTCCGCCACCCCATCCACCACCGTCCTCCTTCACCATGCCAGAGCTGATATGCCGACGCCGCCGTCCATTACAAGAGATCGACCTCTCTCATCCACGGCTTCGGACCGGGATCCTTTCATCCTGTCCTCTCGCTTCATCCCCGTCGTCGTCCACCTTGCCGGCGCCGCTCCTACGACCGTCTCATCCACCGCGCCCCGCCGCCATCGTCTACCCTCCTAGATCTGCTTCCACGCTGCCGACAGCCATTGCTAATGCAGCAGCGTCAAATTCTCAGCAGATGCATACACGGCGCCGCACCAGAGGCGGTACTCTTTTGTATCTGCTCAACTTATTTATCGCAGTAAGAAAATAGATTGCCACTACTTTACTCTGGTTTCTTGTCTTGGTTGCGAAGTTGCCTTTGTCTGATTTGCACCTTCAGATCCGCCATGGCACGCTCAATACTATACTCCCAATGCTTATGGTTTTCCCCTTTTATATTCCACACTAGTTAAATCACAGTAGACTAAATTTCAAAATTGGGTCAGTCGATTTTTCAGAGCTCGCCGGAGTTCACCGGTGCGAACGAAGGGGCTCGGTAGTTGTGGGGCCTCGCCAAACAAATAAAACTCAACGCAGGTGGGGATTGGGGCGGGGTGGGGGTGGGGGTGGCGTAGGAACACAAGCAGTGGGGGCCGGTGGTCCGGTCGGCGGCCCGTGCGATGTTCTGTATGAGAAGAATCAGAGACGAGGAAGAAGAAGGGTTAGGAGACGTAGTATTTTCATCCAACCGCCTGAAATGGTCGAGAGACAGCTGGGAGTTGCATTCTTAATGCGCTCTGGTTCATCATGTGTGGGCACTGCGCAACCAACATTTTATTATCCAAAATCTGCTTGCTCTTCTTTACCATGTTCCTCTTCCATTCTTCTTTAATATGTACTCTCACCGTTCCTAAATACAAGTCTTTGTATAGATTCCACCATGGATGACATATGGAGCAAAATGAGTGAATCTACACTCTAAAATGTATCTGGATACATCTGTATGTGATCCATAGTGGAAATCTCTACCAAGACTTATATTTTGGAATGGAGGGAGTATGATAGTAGTACAGTATGTTCCTTGTACTGAAGATGAGCAGGGACATTTGCAGTGTAGAGGTCTATACGGTCGGTTGTGATGGACACTTTGAGCCTCTTTGATTCGTAGGATTTTGTAAATATAGGAATAGGATTTGTAGTGACCTGCCCACTTGAATCCTATAAGAATAGCAAGGAAATGCAGGGAGCTGTGTCACCTTTTGAGAGTTACACTGATATTAACACTACCGCACCTTCACTTGAAGAGAGCTGGTATCCGAAGCCTTCCTAGCCGTACCGACAATACTAGCACATATATTCTAGCAAGTTCCACTTTGCTGATTTTACTCTGATGCTTAAGGTTTTCCCGTTATATCTACACTATGATCTGTGTAGCTGCTTTGTGTCGCACTAGCAGCAGTCCACTCTTGAAGCTAAACACTGCAATGACTTACAAAATTGCCACCAAGGCATTGAGTGCCATTCTGGATGCAATGAAACTCATACACTCCCCACATGTTGACTCTTGTTCAGAATATGATCCTAATGACTCTTGTTCAAAATTGCCACATATAGAGAGACAACGTGGAATTGCATTTCTTTTGGCGTTGTGATTCATCATGAGTGGGCAACCAACATTGTATGTAATGAAGCGGAACCTCAAGAATATGCTTCCTCTTCTATTCTTTAACATGTTCCTCTTTGTTTATTCTGTATTTAGTACGTATAGTATGTTCCTTGTCAGGAAGGGGCGCAGGGACATCTGCAGTCAACAGCTGATAGAGCTGGCCTGTACGTGATCGATAGGCTTTCAATTACTAGCGGCAATACAACATCGTATTTTCAAGCCAGTTCCACTTTCCCTATTTATCTATCGTGGTTATGGTGTACCCCTGTTATGTACACTATGATCTGCCTAGTTGTTGTGTGCTCTTGTTATCATGGTTTGACAATAAACTCTCTATACAGTATATTATGAACCTATCATCTACTAACTATCCTTACTTCTGGAGCCTATCTTTTTGTGTACTTGTGCCAGATTATATAAATGCATGCACCATATTACAACACACATGAGCTCTCTCATCAGAATCCAGTGATAGCACACAAGTGTTTACAGGGGCGCCCCTATATTAGAATATCATCTGCATTACAAAGATAATCTCACAACTATTTATGTTTTCATGGTTCTCAGATATTATACGCAATTACAGCGAATATCAGAATCCGCGCATTACAAGAATATTGTGGAACACTGCAATGACTTACAAAATTGGCACCAAGACATTGAGTGCCACTCTGGATGCAATGAAACTCATATGCTCCCCACCTGTTGTTTCTTGTTCAGAATATCATCCTAATGAATATTCTAACCTCGAGGAGTCAAAGGCAGATGGCCTGTCCTGTTCACCCATCAAGGTGCCTGTTCTAATTTGGCATGGTTATATTGATTGTGTGTATCTTGCATATGTTGTGTTGCATTTCTTCTACTTTGTTGCACCGCCATCTGCTTAGTTTACTCATCATATAACTCGAGATGTCATGCCCATCCATTATCAATACATATTCCATCTGTCATCATACCATGTTTTTCCACTCAAATGATGTTCTTGTGCATCAGACATCAAAAATTGCCGAACCTGAAGGAGCACCAGCAAAGTCCTTGAAAAACGTGGTGGTGCCGGAGAAATCAGACAACGCCCCACCTATATTGGTTGTACAACCAGTGACACAAAACGTAGGACCGACTCCAGCAGACTGTACCCATACTTCACTGGCCACACCACTAGCCCCACCACACAGGACCTGCACTCCAGCAAAAGGTATACCGATTTCATTTTCCATAGCACCAGCCGTACCACAGAAAAATCCCACTCCAGCAAAAAGTACAGCAAGTCCACCGGCCGAAGACCTATCCCAACTGCAGAGATGGCCAATTCCTGCAGATTGGAACCCCATTCAATTTATTCCCAGTTTAAAAGACAATGCTTTCAATGTTGTTAGGGACTACGTGCATATATTCCCATCATGGGAAGATTATAGTGAAGACAAACACCATTTTCACATCTTCCTGTCCAACTTACGTGTAAGTGCTATTATTCATGGTTATTATTTTCCTATTTTCTGCTGATTGAACACATCAATGATTTACCTACATTGTTGTAACTAGGCAAGGGTCAATCTGGATAGTCATGACGAGCAAAGCTTTCTTGTGCTTTTCAAGGAAGCATTGCAGCAGTATTGGTGTTACCTGAGGAAATCACAGTTTGATGGCAAGTCTATAAACGAATTTCCGGTGAAGTCTCCTGTGCTAAATTTAGAAGACATTGAATGGAAAGACCTTGTTATGCACTGGTCTCATTCCCAGCATGAGGTACTGTCTATGAAATCACATGACAATTTGAACTTCTACTTCTCCGCATGTGCCTTACAAATATTTTTTGCAGGAAATCTGCTCGAAGAAGAATTCCGGTTTGAAAAGAACGACAGGATATCGCAAATATGTTGCCCACTGCTTTGCTCTTGTTAGTACCTGTTGTCCTGTATCACTGTACTTTCATACATACCTGGTTCATTATGTGACAGCAGTATGCATGATAGCTTGCTTATCAATTGTTCGCTCCAAATTATCTGATCTGTATGAATGGTTACATTAGTGTAGAATATATCCAATGCCAATGAATTTTTTAGCTCTGCATTGTTCTTGTAAGTACATGCTGTCCTTTATCAGTTTACTTATATTGACAGGTAGTTGTTCATGTACCATCACTCTGCAGCTTATTTTCCTTTGCCCTCCATTTTCTACACATCAGATCTATATTTACTCTTACCATAAGGTTGGTACCGAAGAAGTTTAGCTGTGCATTGCTCTTGGCTATGCCTTTTGCCTGTATCGCTGCACATACATTTATAGCTACTTGGTTATGTAGAATCACTCTTCATATTATCTTAAATATTCTCCATTTTTTCGTATATTATCACATCTATATTTACTCTTAACAAAATCTTGAATAAAGGCAATGCTTATGAAGAAGATTCTGTGGTAAACTTCTTGAATTGCCCCCATCAGCATGGACAAGGGCTTTATAGAGCCTGTCTTCACTAGTAATGTAAGTTTGTCCTTCTCAAGCCTTCAAACTTTGTTGTGTATATTTGGTTAGGCATGACTGCAATAGCTGTTTATTTTTGGTGTTTGCATCAAATTGCATGTTTAAAGTTTATTATGTAGTTCATAAACAAAAGTTTGTCCTTCTCAATTTAAGTTTTCAGTTGTACAATCAAGTTCCTTCTTCATACCATGTAAATTAAACTATACAGAGCAAGTGATCTTCTTTTGCACTGCATGTATGCTTCTGTTCTTCATCCGTAATCCAGTGGTGTGGTGAACCTACCCACTACAGCACAATGTCATATTCTGCAATGTCTTAACTATGAACAATGTCATATCATTCTACTATTATTTAAACCATCTCTTTATTTGCCAATCTGAAATGGGATAAATTGACAGCACACTAACCATTGATACTTATGAGTTCTTGATCTGTAATCCAGTGGTGTCGTGAAGCTGCCAACTCCTTCACAATGTCATTTCCTGCTATGTCTTGACCTGAACAATACCATATTGTGTTAATGTAATTTTAAACTGTGTCACTTTATTCATCAGTAAGAAATGTGATGAATTGTCAGCACTGATACTTTTATGTACAAAACATGTCATCTGTCTGCTTGTTTATCTTTCAGAGTGAGGAAGATATAAGTGTTGAACAAGTGCAGTCTCATCATCTTTCTCAGCTGCTTGCACTGCAGCTCGCTAGCAGGGCTAACCTTTCTTGAACTCTATTGAAGTGCTGTCGGTTTTGTATATTATTTTGTCAGCGTGTTTATTTGCACTGGTGGCGATCTTTGTTGCCCAGTGTATGTAATCTGTTGTCTGCTTGTGCTTTATTATCATAGTGGGGAACTTTGATGCCCAGTGGATGTAATATGCCGTAATTTCTTTATTGTATAGTCTAGGTTTTTTCTTATTCATGATGCTGCAGTTATTTTACTGTATATATATATATATCCTGTCTTCGAAGTTAACCGTCCAAACCGTAAAATTACGGTACATAATCGGGCCGTCATGCAATCACGATGTATGATCCACATCATGGGCCCCGTCATCTTGGTCCGTTAAAAGGCCAAAAGTAAATTGGCCCACTAGTAGATTTGGGCCTTTAATAGGTCGAGTAACCCCCGACCCTCTTTGCGCAAGAAAACTCAATGGGCCGGCAGCAACCCGAAATGGACCCCGGCCCATGATTGTGCGAATCAAATCACGGGATTTTAATAGGCCAAAATTGTCTCGGTCCTTGTTTGGCCCAATTAGATATCGGCTGCGAGGAGGCCGGATGCAAACCGGGCCGTAGTTAGGCCCAACTATATGACAGGCTTTTAACATGCCGAAATTAATATAGGGCTAAAATGTTAAACGGGCCCTTAACAGGCTGAAACTAATATCAAACTGAATTACTAAATGGGCCTTTAGCAAGTGGGCCCAAAAGCATAGCGTCCAGTTGATAGGCCGAATCTGATATGGGCCATAATTGAGCCCAAAGCCTCTTAAAGGGCCGGACCTGATCTGGGCCATAATTTGGCCCAGAACGTGGTAGGCTTTTAACGGGCCGGATCTCATATGGGCCATTATTAGACCCGAAACGTGACAGGCCATTAATGGACCGGTTCAAATATGGGCCGGCATTTGGCCCAAAACATGGCAGCTAGTTAATGGGCCGGCCTACTAGGGTCCTCAAAATCCTGTGGGCCTACAGCTGGGTCGGCCCATTAATGTCGGCGAAATCTCGTGGGCCTTTAGCTAGGCCAGGCCATTATGATCCGCAATAATTTTGTGGGCCTTTACCTGGGCTGGCCCATTATGGCACACAAAAATATTGTGGGCCTTTACCTGGGTCGGCCCATTATGGCCCGCAAAATCTTGTGGGCCTTTAGCTGGGCCAGGCCATTATGGTCCGCAAAATCTCAATGGCCTTTAGCTGTGCCGGCCCATTATGGTCCGCAAAATCTTGTGGGCCTTTAGTTGGGCCGGCCCATTTAAACTTGATGGGCCGGTCCACATGTCAACATATCATAGGCGCGTCTCTCCCATTGGATGAGTGACACCTGTGCCAACGCGGACCTGACACTTGTCTCCTCCAGCCAATGATGATTTTACACGTGGAAAATCCTCATTGGTCAGGGTTGTTAACGGGTTATCGGATCCAAAACCCGACCCAATAGTTTAATGGTGTTCCATTACGGTGGATGCCACGTGTCGGCCACCATTGACGAAAGCACTTCTGTGACGTGCGATTTATCGTCATGGAAGTGGACACTTCCGTGATGATAATTTTGGTAATGTCATGGAACACTTCTACGACAGCACAGGTATGACTATCTTGATTCTTTTCAGAAAATCATCATGGATGTACATGCATGACAAAAAACGCGACCTACTGTGACAAACACGTATCATCATGGAAGTGTATTTTTTTTGTAGTGCATGATTGTGGAATTCCATTATATGGAATCCTAGATGAGTTGTTGTTGAGCCCATCGACAACATCCTTATCTTTTCCATGATTTTGTTGGACACTAAACTAGTGTCGGAAACTTTGTTAGCAATGCTTTCGTGTTCCGTTCATAAAGCATATGTTTGGATAAAAGAAGTGACTTCCTCTAATTCACGTCAACTTAGTGTAAGTTGTCACCGTGGATCCGAGAAAGATTGTTTTTGCTTCCTTCGGAATCATCCCTAGTCAGTCATACATGTGCAAAGTATACTATGGTTTGGTAGATTAATTACCTCCACTCCATATGTATTCCGTAGCACACCAAGCCACTGGCTGATTCGCTCAATGAGAAGGAGTTCCTTCATAAAAGCTTATCCGGACTTATGTAAGGACTTCAATATCCTCGATGATGGATTCCCCATCTGAACTCGATAGTGTTTTATTATAAGACTACTACATGGTCATGCTTGTTTGAGACACCATGTTCACATGTGTGTAGCAAAACCAGCTCATGTTTTGGAGCTTGCTATCATAGTTCATTCCCCGAGAATCTCGCAACGTCTTCTCGTCGATTTCTGTTGCAAACTTTAATTTTGCTTTCTAGACTTGATGAGTCTGGAATATTCTAACACCAACCAGATCTGAATCTCAGGCATATATGATGGTTGGAACGTTTCCCAAGAACTATAATATTGGTCTCTCTGTAAACCGGTAAAGTGGATGTCGTGGCCAACACACCCACCCGGAAGACCTATTATTGTAGTATCTTGATTGAGGAAGTTGGCCACATTAAGGATTTCGTAGGATTTACTCCAGTAGTTGTTCCTTATGGATTCTTGAGCTCCCGAAGTCCGACCTATAACATGATGTCCTAGATACCAAACCATATCTATAAATGGGTTACGTTAGCACATCAAGGAGAACATTAGAAGCGGAGTGCTAAATGTCTCTCGGTCGATCATCCAGATTTTGTTTCCTTGGCCTCGCTAAGGTGAAATCTGAGAAGGTGTTATCTTCCTTTGCATCTGCATCCTCCACCATTATTCATCATGGTAGTATGTTGTGTTGCCGGGATCCTTGACACGGATATTGGTAAAACCCTAATGAATACAGAAATGCTCAAGTTCTTGAGAGCACACACAAGCGTTAGGTGTTATCATCGGCACTAACTAGGATTGCTCTCAGTTTCCTCGGTTATGCTATAACTTTTCAAACAGTGGACTCACTCTCTACTGTTGAGTTTCTCCCCAGATACTAGAATTATTCCCGGCATTTGCATTTTGTTTCCAGCCTGCACCGCCATTCTGCCATCCCATTATGGACCATCCTTCTCAGTAATTACTGATCAAGATCATCCTCAAAGTGGTCCTGCCATGGCTCCCATCCATTTCTGATGATAAGCAAAAATCACCCCTTGAGTTGTCTTCAACAAGGTAATCCATATCATCCATTCTAGTTGGGTATGCCATTCCTTCGCACTCCGCCAAACGATTGTTGGTGAATTGCCTTAGCCTAGTATGGAGAGTTTCAATGATCCTTTCCGTTAGAGTTTCTTTCTGACGTGATCGAGTTGGATGAAGATCTTGAAAGCAAAGACGTTAAGATCTTTATGAAGCAATGAATCAACAGCTTTGAGAAGGACAGTTGGATCGTGAAGATCGTGTTAGCTTGTGTTCCCTCTATCTTCTTGCCTCACGTCTTGAATCTCGGGATGAGATTCTTGTTTAGTGGGGGTGAGTTGTCACATCCCTAGCTTATGGTACTTCTTGGTGTTTGCATCTTGTTGCATCATGTTTAAATTCTATTTAACTTGAAATGGGGATGTTCAAACCCTAGCATCAAATGGAATTCAAATAGGTTCAACCTAAAATACTTTTTCAATGAACCTGAAATGCCCTACAAAAATGTTCATCACTTTTGTCTTGGTTTAGAACCTCTGCCAAAATTGGTTCCCATTTTTCTAGGACACCTAAGGTCATTGAACTAAATCATACTCTATTTGCATTTGGCCATTTAAATGCTATATAATATTTTAAATGTACAAATAATTTTGAACTTAAGTGAGGGCTGTTGGAAATATTCCAAAAAGAGCCCACAATTATTTTCAGGGTTTTTAAAAATGCCTGAGCATTTTAATTAAGTCAAAACAATTGCAGGAAAGTAGAAAACAGAAACAAAATTAGAAAAGAGAGGAAGCTCACCTGACCTTACCTAGCGCTTACTTACAGCCCACAGGCCCAACACTGTGTAGCCCAGGAGCTGGCTCAGCCCACCTGTGCTGCCAGTCGTCTCCCACCTCGCGCCAGAAGGACGCGAGGTGTGTGTTCGCTGCACGCCGGCACGCACGGGGCCGCGTCCTGCTTGCCGCCTTCTGCTCGACGCGTCTAGATGGCGCCACGCACCTCCTTGCCTCTCTCCCTCACTCTCCCGCGCTCCCACCCCCTTCCCTGGCTCTCTCCCTCGCACGCACCAAGCGCAGCCGTCACCGTCGTTTGCCGTTGCCGTCGCTACAGCCACTTCCGTGCCCCGCCAATGCGCTCAGAGGCTCCGCCTGGTCCTCCCCTTCCTCCTCGTCGAGCCACGCAAGCAGAGGATCACCACGTCGTCGTCATCGAGCTCGTCACCACCGCATCTACTCGCCGGACTTCTCCAGTCGATTCGCCGCCTCCGACGCTTCCCCGAGCACGCTGGCCATCCCTACGGCACCGCAGTGAGCCCCCGAGTCATTTCCCCCTTCTCCCCTGGTCGCTTCCGTCCTCTAGGCCATAGCCCCATCTTGCCGGTGATGTCGCCACCGTCGCTATAGCCATTGAGGCTCGAAACCAAGCACGACACCGTGCTCCTAGCATCCTCAGGAGCTCGGTGAGCCCCTTAGCCATCCCTCCCGTCCTCTGTGGCCTCGCCCCGCTCGAACTCGTAGCTCCGGCCGCCGCCTTGGAGCTCGCCGTTGTCGGCTCGGGCCACCATAGGTCCGGACGCCACCACTACCCGACGCGCGCCTGCAAGAGCTCTCCAACGAGCCCATGAACGGCCTTGCCCATGCCATGTGGGCATTTTCCAAGCCGCGCCTCCATCTCGGGCCTCACCGGCGATGAGTCGCCGTTGGGTTTGACCTCGTTTGACCTAGGGTTTGACCCCCCAGGGTCACTGATGCGTGGGCCATGCCCCTGTTTAGTTTAGGTGTTAGTTTAGTTAGCGCTAATTGACTTAGTTAATTAGTTGACTCACTGACAAGTGGGCCCATGCCCTAATTAACCTAGGTTAGTGCTAACCTAAAACTAACTAACTATGTTAGTTAGATGTTACACTGACATGTGGGTCCCAGCCGTCAGGTTTGACCTGGGCGCCTTTGACCTGCTGGCATCACCCCGACGTCATGCTGACACAGTAAATATTTTCTGGGATTTAAAATAAATCAGAAATGATTTATAAATTCCATAAAATGCCCAAAACTTCTAAAATTCATAGAAATTCAACCATAACTCCAAATGAAACAAATTATATATGGAAAATGATCCAAAAAAATCCAATCTATCTATCTGTACCATTTTCATGCATGTTAGAATAACTTATAGCTGCTGTTTAGTACAAATCATAAGAAGGGCATTTAAAACATCACATATGGAGTTTGAATTTGAATCTTTGATTCAAAGCAACTCCATTTAACTTGTTGCTAGTTGCATTAGCTCAAACCACAGCATATTGCCATGTCATGATCATGCATCATATTGTGCATTGCATTGATTGTGTTCTTCCTTGTTTGCTAGTGTTTGTCCCCCTCGATAGACGTGGTTCCGACAATGAGTTCAATGACATCGATGAAGAGCTATACTATCTTCAGAAGTGCCAGGAAAGCAAAACCCCCTTGTTCATTCCGATACAATCCCACTCTCTCACTCCTGCTCTCTTTTACTGCATTAGGACAACAATGATTCAACTGTTACATGCTGCGGTAGTTGAACCCCTTTCCTCTGCATGACCTGTCATTGCCACAGTAAATAGATGAAACCCACTAACATGAGTAGGAGTTGTTTGAGCCCTAATGTGCCTACTCATTCATGCTTGTTTGTCATGCCTACTATTGCTTAGAGTTGTGTCAGGTCTGATTCATCGGGGATGAATTGGAATGTGGTGAACACGTCCTACTGTTGAGAGCTAAGTGTGTGAACACGTTTTGGTAAAGGTAGCGATGAGAGGCCATGTAGGAGTAGATGGTGGGTTGTCTCATTGAAACCGTCCTCAGGAGTTGAGTTCTGTGTTTGTGATCCATGAACAGTTACTACCACACATTGGGTTTCGGTAACTCGACCCCTCTCGACTTATTAATCAAGATGATCTCTGTCCAAGAGTTGCAACTAGTTTCTGGTGTTTGTAGGTAGTGTTAGTAGTCTACCAAGTGGCACCCGGTACAGGTGGGCTTGGTATAGACTAGGCACCATGGCACGGTGTACCAAGCGTAGATCCACCCGTCGATGTGGGCTTGGGAACCCTACACACATCATTTGGGGCCGTGAGCGACACCCTAGCCGGATCTCCTTGTGGATGGAACCCGAATAGGCGAGAAACCTGGACAAGATACTTGTGTGGTTAGTCAGGTCGTGGCCGACACCCTCGCTAGGCTTCCGCTTGAAGGTTGCCGAGTACATGTCGTGTAAACGGCGTGGTGAGAGCGTGTGTGAAGAAGTACACCCCTGCAGGGTTAACATTATCTATTCGAATAGCCGTGTCCATGGTAAAGGACCTCTGGGTTGCCTATACAGTTCATAGACAAATGAAAGTGGATACTCTAAAATACGCAAGATAAGTGTGAGTGCTATGAATGGCGTTCTCAGAGGAAGACGGGGGCGGATCCATAGCGGTGTATTGATATGGTGAATATGTGGACTCGTGTGCGCCACCTCAGAAGAGTTACTTGCAGTCGTAGTTCAGGTTAGCCACTGAGTCAAAGCTGGCTTGCTGCAGTTAAACTCTACCACCCCTTTGTTGATAATGATGCATATGTAGTTAGTTCTGATGTAAGTCTTGCTGGGTACATTTGTACTCACATTTGCTTAATTTATGTTTTTGCAGAGAGACTTCAGTCTCACTAGTAGTTCCGCGTGGACTTCGACGTTTAGCTTGTTACCTCAGCTACGATCTTGTGCCCTCGGCAGGATCTGGTAGATAGTCAGGCTTCTCAGCCTTTTCATTTGTAGATGTCTGTACTCAGACATGTTAAGCTTCCGCTTACTCTTTGACTTGTGTGCTCTAAATGTTGGGTCATGAGACCCATGTTTGTAATATCTCACTCCTTGGAGCCTATTGAATAAAATACTTGAGTTGTAGAGTCATGTTGTGATGCCATGTTGTATTTGCACATATCGAGCATATTGTGTGTATGTTATTAAAATGCTTGGTATGTGTGGGATCTGCCTATCTAGTTGTTTATCCATGGTAGCCTCTCTTACCGGGAAATTTCTGCTAGTGCTTCCACTGAGCCTTGGTAGCTTGCTACTACTCCGAAACACTTAGGCTGGCCGGCATGTGTCCTTCTATGTTCCTGTGTCTGTCGCTTTGGGGAAATGTCACGTGGTGTCTACCAGAGTCCTATTAGCCCGCTACAGCCCGGTTTATCAGAGTCCTGCTAGCCCAGTTGCTACAGCTCGGATTCACTCGCTGATGACCGCCACGTTCGTTGCTGGGTCATGTATGCCTGTCCCTGTAAGTTAGTACCACTTTCGGTTCACGACTAGACATGTCAGCCCGGGCTCCTTGTCATATGGATGCTAGCGACACTATCATATACGTGTGCCAAAAGGCGCAAACGGTCCCGGGCCTGGTAAGGCGACACCTGTGGGAATATCATGCGTGAGGCCGCAAAGTGATATGAGGTGTTACATGCTAGATCGGTGTGCCATTGAGTCGGAGTCCTGACAAAGTAAATCATATTGATTTACTGTCTAAATCTTATTGATTTAATGCCATGTTCTCTTTCTTTTGCTGCAATTTTAGGATGCAGGTTTTTCCATGTGACATCCATCACAGAATAAACTGTTTGGTTTGCTCTACGATGGTTATTTTTGCAGGTTTCACTTCTTATGTCGTGTCAGTAACTAAGACATTGTCCATCACTTATATTACTAGAAATAATTGGATCAGTCTATTGTCTGAGTACAAGCTGAATCCCTATGATGAACTATAGTTTGGTTTAACAAACACGCCACAATTAGTCCTTCTCGCATTTAAAAGAAATGACAAAAAAGACTCGATCACGGTCACGGAGCCTACTCAAGTTAGAAAGCTGATCATAGCAGACCAAACACGATCGCCGTTGTCTCGCACATCGGTACCACCTTCAGCAACGGATCGTGCACCAGCACCTTCTCCGACGGCACTTGCTCTAGCACTGATAGCAGCAGCAGCTCAGTCTGATCCAGCTAAGGATTGGGCACCAACCGTGTTAGAGGATCAGGATGATCTACAGGACGATCGGGCATCGACACCGGCACCTGCTCCGACACTAGCACCAGCTCTACAAGGAGCACCATCTCCGGCAGCAGTAGCAGCAACACAACCAGTCACACCGGCACGGGCACCAGTAACGGCTTTGGCACCTGAACCAACACTTGCACTTGCATCTGCTCTGGCCCGTGCAGCGGCAACGGAACCAGCAGTTGCACCGGCAATAGAGTGGGCTACAGTTTGCACTTCATATACCAAAGTCCTTACAAAAATCGACATGTCCATCTTCTTGGTAAGCATTGGCCGCCCAAGTGCTTCATTCTTTTTTCTTTCCATGTTGTTTCACATGATTCGCTGTTTTGATCTAACTATTTGTATATGTCTTCTTGTTTGCAAACAGAGAATTCCTAGAGCAACGAGGGAGTCGTTCAACAATCCGAGCGACCGTGGCCAAGTTTCTCCTACCATGCGCAGCCTTGGTGTGAATGAACCTGGTCAGTATACCGTAAGTACAAAGGATGGTCACATGATGATTGATGCTAAAGGATGGTCAAGGTTCCAATCTAAATCATATCTTGCGGTAGGGGATGATGTCAAAATCAAACTTTCTCGGCAAGGACGGCTGGTCCAATTCAACTTTGAAATTCTTTAGTAGCAGCACGCAACTGTCGAACTGATATATCCTCCCAGAGATTTTGATGTAATAATCTGGCATGGTGAAACAAGTGTCCTGTGTGTATAAGTAGTATGGCATTATTATTTATCACGTGGTATATCATTGATAGAATTGCAACTCTGATTGTGCGTTAGGAACTATTGTTTGATTTTATTCTAACAACTATCGTGCTTTATTCAATTTTGTGTATTCGCCTTGTGACAACACCTAAAACCAGCGCCATACCGATTGCTTGCAATATGAAAAGCTGAGGTAGAGCACATGGTCCCCCAAACATGCAGGCCCACCGGCATGTGGCCCAAAGTCCAGAACCGTGAGCCTGTCTGAGTATTATATTCTCAGTTGAACCCCCATAATGCCGCTGTGTTGCACGTAACATCAAGATGCATTTGTATGACTATTTTATCTTGTGATACAAAAGGATGAACGAGGGAAGGCCTTATTTGCAAATGTGGAGAGGTGTGTGGGTACCTTTTTGCAAAATTGCCATAGTTTCTTTCCTATCCGTCAGATATAAATCGGACGGCCTATATTACAGGATGGCAGGCACACCATCATCACCAACTCGTCTATACTGTGTTAAAAAAACTCTGTTTTTTATAATTATATATGTTATATATATTCCCCTTGATTTTTCTTATGTATAAAGTTGTGATATAAAAGATTATATATTTCTTTACAGAGGGAGTATCTCTCTGTCAAAAAAATATTTATGTGTAGCTAGTTACTCCCGTCTTTCTACTTCCTTTCGCTAATATGTGTGGCATCCTAAAGTGGGGTCCACGTGCCATACGCACCAAATTAGAGTGCACAATTGCACGGTAGACACACCCCGGTCGTAGCGCCGCTGTAATACCCAATGAGCCATCAAATCATAAAAAACCCCACCTTTCCAACTTTAGCAGTAAGCTGGAAAGACAAAGCATCAATATTTCACTGGGCCTGAATCCTCTTCTCCCTCGTCTGCTTGTTCAGAGAAAACCCCCTCTCGGCGATTGCATAGGGTTTTCTCATGGAGAACCAGATACAAATTCTTCATCCATCCCTGATAAATCCAAGTCCCTTGGTCGCGAGTAATCCTAGGACGGCAGCCGCCGTAGTTGATGCCATTTTCTTCCTACTGAATCTAGTGTGTTTATTTTGCAGTGCCCGAAGTGTGAGGACCCTATAGGTTTCTGCGCCCTCGGCGAGACGCCACACTTGTTCCTTCTCATCCTAACACATGATTTTAAAACGCGCACAGTATGTTCTTAGAATCCTCTTTTCTATCCGGGAGGGTGGGGGTTTTTGAACATGTTGTCGACTAATTTGGAAATTTGGATTGCTATATTTGGATAAAAGGTACTAGTACCATGGTCAACACTGACGTGAAGGAGGAAATTATTTCTAGATTTGGATAGGGAATACATTGTGTTCTCATATTATTTGTCCCGCAGTGCATTCCTTGCTCTGCCAGAACACATGTACTCAAGATGCTCGGCCTTGCCATAACTGAATACACCAGTTTAATGGTCACAGTGAAGACAAGCCATGGATATAAGTTCCGAGTTGGGTTCATGAACCAAGAAGATCGCTACTTTTTTTATGGCCAAACTTGGATAAACTTTCTCAAGTGTTACAGACTAAAAGTTGGTGCACAAATGTTGATGGAAATAGCAGAACATGGTCTCATCTTCACTGCGATCTTCCACACCGACGTCATTCCAATTGTTCATCCATGTTAGTTTTGTATCTGGTTCTTGCTTGTTGCCTCGATTACTTCTTAATCCACCTATTCGGTCCAACTAATCACAATTTAACTTTAGAAGTAGCAATGAATCTCTCATGAAGATGCTACTTCTAACTAATATTTTCTTATAATTTGTGGCACGTGTAGGTTTTTTCAGAGTTAAGCAGGCTACTCATTTGTTATTCTATAAGAACTCGGCTGGTACTAATGGCACTGAAGTTGACTGGGACGACATCCACAAGTTCCTACACTTTATTGACCGTCTTGAGGTCCTTGTGGCGCGTTTCAATGGTGGAAGGCCACGTGGGATATGCGTGCCACTGTTGCACTCATTGAACAGGTCCAACTATGTCAAGAAACTTATGGTACGAGCTATTTTACATTATATATGTTGTTCATAAACTCTTTCTTATACATAGTTTTACAGCTATGATCTTCTTGAAACAAAAACTGCCTAGTTCTATTGTTTGTATACAGATGCCTAACCATGGTCGAGTCAGACTTGCACTTGGTCACACTCACAACATGATGTTTATGTGGACCTACTGCATTTCCCTTGGAGGTGAAAGATACTTATTCATGGGTGGTGTCGGTGTCAAAACCGACGGATCTCGGGTAGGGGGTCCTGAACTGTGCGTCTAGGCGGATGGTAACAAGAGACAAGGGACACGATGTTTTACCCAGGTTCGGGCCCTCTTGATGGAGGTAAAACCCTACGTCCTGCTAGATTAATATTGATGATATGGGTAGTACAAGAGTGGATCTACCACGAGATCAAGGAGGCTAAACCCTAGAAGCTAGCCTATGGTATGATTGTTGTAATGGATGTTATGTCCTACGGACTAAAGCCCCTAAGTTTATATAGACACCGGAGAGGGCTAGGGTTACACAGAGTCGGTTACAATGGTAGGAGATCTACATATCCGTATTGCCAAGCTTGCCTTCCACGCCAAGGAAAGTCCCCTATGGACACGGGACGGAGTCTTCAATCTTGTATATTCGTAGTCTTGGAGTCCGGCGGACGATGATAGTCCGGCTGTCCGGACACCCCCTAGTCCAGGACTCCCTTAGTAGCCCCTAAACCTGGCTTCAATGACGATGAGTCCGGCATTGCAAGGCGGGTTCCTCCTCCGAATAATCCAAAGAAGATTGTGAACACCAGGATAGTGTCCGACTCTGCAAAATAAATTCCACATTCCACTGTAGAGAGAATAAAATGTACACAAGTTCAATCTGCTGACGTATTTCGCGGCATGACGTCACGCCACTACCAAGCCTTTACTTGAATCGTTTTTCATTATACCACCTCAGCGCGTTTAGCGAAGCGATTTCCTTGGCACGTCTTGTCGAAGCAGAGATCGTGTTCCCCTTATTCCGGGATTCTCATCAATACGGACGTGGGTAACCCAACCGTGCCATTGATGGTGGCGCTTGGGAGATAAGCGAGTCTTACCAGGCCGGTGGGGACGCATAGTCTTCGTCCGCCTATATATAAGGGATAAGGATTCACCTTTTCACCTACGTCTTCTTCCTCCTTTGCTTATCCATCTCCGCGCACTCGAGCTCCAGTGCCCAAGTTCGTGCATCTCGTCTCAACCTTCTCCGACCATGTCCGGAGCGGGAGGCAAGTGGTTGGCCTCCACCGTTAAGGAGGAGCACATCACAAAGCTGCGCAGCGCCGGATACCTTTCCGTCGACATCGCACACCGGCTGCCCGACGAGGGGCAGCTCATCCCCACCCCCAGGCCCCATGAGAGGGTCGTTTTCCTTCCCCACTTCCTCCGCGGACTGGGCTTTCCACTTCACCCCTTTGTCCGGGGGCTCATGTTCTACTACGGCCTGGATTTCCATGATCTGGCGCCGAACTTCATCCTCAACATCTCGGCGTTTATCGTCGTGTGCGAGGCCTTCCTCTGCATCCAGCCCCACTTTGGCTTGTGGCTCAAGACCTTCAATGTCAAGCCGAAGGTAGTGAAGGGCACTCAAGCGGAGTGCGGAGGCGCCATGTTGGGCAAGATGCCCAACGTCCTCTGGTTCGAAGGGGCCTTCGTGGAATCTGTCAAGGGGTGGTAGTCGGGGTGGTTCTATATCACCGAGCCGCGCGACCCTACGTGGGCGGCGGCCCCCGAGTTTAGATCTGGTATCCCTACGCAGCTCACCTCCTGGAAAGAGAAGGGCTTGCTGTGGGGTAATTCAAAGGAGCTGACGGGACTCCAAGCCTGTATCCAGAAGCTGGTGAACAAGAAGCTCAGGCTTGTTAACGTGGTCCAAGTCATGCTCGTCCGCCGGATTCTCCCATGCCAAGAACGGGCATTCAATCTGTGGGAGTTCGATCCGGAACAGCACCAGGCGTTGAGCGAGCTCTTCGACACGATGTACGAAGGTGCCTGGAGGGTGCTGTTTAAGGGCACCGAAGCCCCCGCATCCACGACGGAAGATCGCGGTTTTCACTCGCAGCGTCCAGCTGACGATAAGTGATTCTACTCCTTTATGGGACACTTGTTGTTAACAGTTCGACCCTAAGCGGGTTTCAATCCCCCTTTTCCTTTGACAGGACTGGATGCAAAAGGCCGAGCAGCTCATCTGCCCAGCTCCCATGCCAGAAGACCCAGTAGACGCCCGTCTAGCGGGGCTGCTGGTTCCGGCACCGCATGTGGTGCCAGAGAAGAAGGCCAAGAAGGTGGCCATGGGTACTCGAAAGAGTTCCCGTTTTCAGGTCTCCGATGACTCCGAGGCGGACTCCTCCCCCGAAGATGAGGAGGAGGAAGAAGACTCTTTCCCAGAGGAGGGAAAGAGGAAGAGGAAGGCTTCCCCAACAGGGGAGGCCGAAGGGTCCAAGAGGGGGAGAACTATTCCCCCGGACAGCTCTGCCAACACCAACGTTGGCGGCGAAGAGTGGCCTTCAAGGGCCAGGCCTCCGGCGAGATCGTAAGTATCCGGATTCCTGAATGATTTGTAATTTCTCTTTTGTGTCACATAGTGTCCTTCTAATGCCGCATGCTACCTGCTGTCCGGCCGATGATGATCTCCCAGCTTCATCGAGCGGGTCATTGGCTCCGTCGGATGTGGATTCCATCCCGACTGCCTCCACCCCTCATGCCGATGAGGACGCCGAGGTGGGATCCCAGAACGGGACCCATCAAGAGGAGGCTCCGGAGGCGCCGCAAGGCAGCCTCCCAGACTTTGCGCCGGACTCCACACCGAAACCCGAAGTGGTTCCGGAGTCCGGCAAGCGGCCCCTTCGCAAGAAGGGCAAGACCGTGACGCCGGCGGCCTTTGTCCAACCGGAGGCGCCGGACAACTTGCTGGAGGCGCTCCAAGGCGCCTCCATTGAGGAAGAACACCGCACTGTTATGAGTGCGGTGATTCAGAAGGTTCAGCTCGCCAAGAGCGGGCTGACCGAAGCCTGCAGTAGCCTTCTAACAGGCTTTGAGGTAAGGAGTTAAAATTATGTAATGTAATACCGCATAGACAGTAGCCCTGATGCTCAGTTCGGTGTTCGAAAAGAAAAGCCAGACTGAGGATCTAAAAAGATATACGCGGGGTTGCTAAAAAGTATGTCAATATGGGTTTGCAGGCTGCGCTGCTGACCTCTGCTGCACTAACTGCGGAGGTCGGTGCATTGAAGCAGGATCTCGAGTGGTCGGAGCAAGAGCTCGGCCGTGCCAAAAAGCAGCTCGAGGACAAAGATGGTGAGTAACACCACTTTGAAAAGTTACCTTAAAGAAAAGGATTTAGGTTGCAATTAGAGAATAACAAGGATAACATGGGTACTGCAGGGGCCACGAACAAGGTGGCAACCCTGAAGGAGGCTGTGTCCGCGGCCGAATGCAATGCGGCCGCGGAACGGGCAGAGCGAGAGAAGCAGGAGGCGCGGGTGGCGGAGGTGCGGCAAGAGCTCCAGGCTCTCATGGAGAAGCATGAGAGTTTGGAGCGCGACTCAAAGACTCGAGAGTCCGAGCTCGCCTCGGCTCTCGAAAGTGCCAAGTCCGCCAAGGCCGAGGCCCGTAAGGCCCTTCAGGAGGTTGAGGATATGAAGAAAATAGTAGCGGGTAAGGCATTTTTCATGCAAAGCAAGCATGTTAATGTAAACTACCTGACACTTACCCGGATTCGGAGCTCTCCGGGGGCGTTTGCAGATCTGCCTCGCAGTGTGTCCGATGCCGCCGCATTCTACCGTGGCGAGGAGGGGAGCTCAACGGAGAAGGTCTTCTGGTCTCAGTACGCTGAGGCCGGCCATCCGGTGCCCCCTAGCGACCAGCTGAACCAGCTGGTCGAGCTCCACAAGGTAGCTGAGGAGGCCATGAAGGGCCTTATAGTCCGGCTGTGGCCTGGACAGGCCATGCCTGGGAGCTACTTCGGCCTCGTGCGGCCTGGTGGATGCGTGCCCCTGGGTGGAGGTCATCAAGCGCTCCGCCTGTATTGAGGGTGCTCGTCGGGCCCTTGCCCGCGCAAAGGTGCACTGGGGCAGGCTGGATGCGGAGAAGCTTACCACCGATGCGCCGCCAGCGGGCAAGGAGTATCGTACGCCCGAGATGTACTATAAGACTGTCCCGAAGGGTGCCCGCAAGATTGCGGATGAGTGCCCCAGAGATGTAATTATTGAGTAGACTCGCTATGTATTATCCTGTGCGCTGAAAACTTTGTTCATGTGCGCGAAGCAACGCTTGTTTGATTTAAAATATTACCTTCTGTGCGGCCGTTTAGAAAATCTGAGAGATGGCAAGTCGTCGGCTTCAGCCCCCAAGCCACGAGTGCTGCGGTGTTCGGGATAAACTTGATCACTCTTGTTCCCATTTTTGGGTCCATCTAGGGAGGCGCTCAACACAACGAACAAGGCAACCGGACTTATAATGCTTGAACACTCTCACTTAGCCATAGAATTCTATAATTTTAAATTTCGGCGAAGCCCCTAGTATTCGAAAGACCGAATTTGGGGCGCTATCCACGCCTTCGTCGGACATTATCCGGTACTTCGCTCGAAGCGGCATAAGTCTTTAGGGACCTGAAAAGACCTCTCGAACAGCGACTAGTCTCTCGCCTTATCATGCCAGTCAGTTTCAGCTTTCTCCACTGAGGCGCTCGCCCATCTCAACCAGGGTGCAATCGCAGTGGTTCTCCCAGTGCCACCTTAGCCGACAGAACGGAACGTAAGGCACCAAAACATGGGAGCCGGGCAAACCCAACTATTGACCCAAGACATGATTCGGAGCCGATTCATATAATTCTATAAGTTCGGGGTGCCGCACTTGTGAAAGTGTTCGGACTTATCACACCATAATGCGGGGAACATAAGCCCCTGGTGTGTTCGGCCGTACCAAAATATACGGGTGCAAGATGTCATTAGTGAACATATATGTAAAGTAATGCAAAAAGAAGTGCTGCATTGTTTATTCAAGGAATTCTGCTATGAGTGCGGAAGGATACAAATAGTGCGGTAAGCAAGGGATTGGACTAAATAAACATGTCCCCCTCCAGGGGTGGGCTGCGGACTGGTGTATATAATCGAATTTAATGCTCGTAATGGAGACCACCTGAGTGTTCGTCGCAACCTTTTTCCCTCCCTGGCTGTTGCATCGTGAGTTCGGCGGGTTCGCTGCCGGACAGGGCCTCTGGTGAACGGAGTCCTGTGTATACAAAGAAGGAAAATAAAAAAAGAGCGACACACTTGTGAGCCCCCAGGTGTGGTCGATCCGCACTCTGGGTCTACTGTGGTCGTGCCCCTCCCCCTAGGCCCATGGTATCTCCAGAGCGTAATGATGTACGCGGAGGGTTGGTCTTGCAATCATGCGAGGGCTGGGGTTGGGGCCGCATTGATACGCGTGCTTGGAACGTGCCAGGTGGTCTTGGTTGATGTTGCTCCGGGCACGTTTGGCCGTGTCCGACCGTTTAACGGCCGGACTCAAAAATTGCCTTAGAAGGCTGCTCTGTACTTTTGCCGCGGGAGCCGCTGTATGTTCCTCCGTTCAGAGGGAGCGTTCCGTATTTCCGTTGACCGTGATGACTCCACGAGGGCCTGGCATCTTGAGCTTGAGGTATGCATAATGCGGCACCGCATTGAACTTTGCAAACGCGGTTCGTCCGAGCAGAGCGTGATAGCCGCTGTGGAACGGGACTATGTCGAAGATTAACTCCTCGCTCCGGAAATTGTCCGGGGATCCGAAGACCACTTCCAGTGTGACTGAGCCTGTACAATTGGCCTCAACGCCTGGTATGACGCCTTTGAAGGTCGTCTTTGTAGGTTTAATCCTTGAGGGGTCTATGCCCATCTTGCGCACTGTATCCTGATAAAGCAGGTTCAGGCTACTGCCGCCGTCCATCAGGACTCTCGTGAGGTGAAATCCATCGACGATTGGGTCTAAAACCAATGCGGCGAATCCACCATGGCGGATGCTGGTCGGATGGTCTCTTCGATCGAAAGTGATTGGGCAAGAGGACCATGGATTGAACTTCGGGGCGACTGGATCCATCGCATATACGTCCCTTAGTGCACGCTTCCGCTCCCTTTTGGGTATATGGGTTGCGTATATCATGTTTACCGTCCGCACTTGTGGGGGGAAACCCTTCTGTCCTCTACTGTTCGGCGGCCGGGTCTCTTCCTTGTCGTCGCTATGCAGCCCCTTGTCATTGTTTTCGGCAATTAACTTGCCTGCCTGCTTGAATACCCAACAATCTCTGTTGGTGTGGTTAGCTGGCTTTTCGGGGGTGCCATGTATCTGACATGAGCGGTCGAGTATTTGGTCCAAATTGGACAGACCCGGAGTTGTTCTTTTAAATGGCTTCTTCCGCTGACCGGGTTTAGAGCCTCGGAATCCGGCGTTGACTGCCGTATCTTCCTTGTCGTCGCCGCTAATGCGGCGTTTATTTTTGCTTCGACGCGACCTGCCATTGTGGTCCTTGGTATCCGGACTGCCAGAATTTTTACTGAGGTTGTTGCTGCGAGCTGGCCAGCTGTCCTCTCCCACACAGAAGTGGGTCATTAGTGATGTGAGGGCTGCCATGGATTTCGGCTTTTCCTGTCCTAGGTGCCGGGCTAGCCACTCGTCGCGGATGTTATGTTTGAAGGCTGCGAGGGCCTCTGCATCCGGACAGTCGACGATTTGATTTTTCTTTGTTAAGAACCATGTCCAGAACTGTCTGGCCGATTCATCTGGCTGCTGAATTATGTGGCTTAGGTCATCGGCGTCTGGTGGTCGCACATATGTTCCCTGGAAGTTGTCGAGGAATGCGGCTTCCAGGTCTTCCCAACACCCAATTGACTCTGCGGGCAAGCTATTAAGCCAATGCCGAGCTGGTCCTTTAAGCTTGAGCGGGAGATACTTGACGGCGTGGAGATCGTCGCCGCGGGCCATATGGATGTGAAGGAGGTAATCTTCGATCGAAACCGCGGGGTCTGTTGTCCCGTCGTAGGATTCAATGTTACAGGTTTAAACCCTTCAGGGATTTGATGATCCATTACTTCGTCAGTGAAGCATAGCGGGTGTGCGGCGCCTCTGTATTGAGCAATATCATGACGTAGCTCGAGGGAGCGTTGTCTACTGTGTTCGGCCCGGCCGGAGTTGTTGTATCCGGCGCGACGGTATTCGTCGTGGGTCGTTGGGCGCCCACGTGATCCGTAGATGGATCTGGATTGCCTTGCTTTGTCCTCCAATATATCTCGCAAGTCTGGCGCATTCCCCCTTGGCTTCGTACTTTGGAGCGATGCCGGGGTACGGTCTTGGTGGAGGGCCTGGATGCCTCTCTGTCGCGACCACGGGGTGGTCGGTCGGCCGTATTGTGCGCTGGTGATGAAGGTATGTATGCTTCTTCCTCTAATCAGGGGAGCAACTTGCATTTTGGGTAACTCTCGGAGGGACGTTCGAGTTCATACTCTTCGGCTGCGAGGACCTCAGTCCATCTGTCGGCCAGCAGGTCTTGATCAGCTTGAAGCTGCTGCTGCTTTTTCTTTAGGCTATTTTCCGTGGCGATAAGCCTGCGTTTAAAACGCTCTTGTTCGACGGGATCCTCTGGCACGACGAATTCGTCGTCGTTGAGGCTTGCCTCGTCTCCGGAGGGAGGTATGTAATTATCATCCTCGACCTCTTCGTCTGCCGCTCTCTTGTGAGGGCTTGCTTCTGCATCCTCCTGCGCTGAATCTTGCTGGAGGGGATTGTCTTCGGCACTTTCTGGGGTGTTATTATCTCCTGTGCCGGAATCTCCATTCTTGCTGTGGCAGGATTTAGAGCGGCGCCGCTGACGTCGGTGCTTGGGCTGTTTCTTTAAGGAATCTGCCTTCGCTGCTTCTTCGCCGTCCCCATCTTTTGGGGTGTCCACCATGTATATATCATATGACGAGGTGGTCTTCCAGTGCCGTGTAGGCGCTGGTTCTTGTTCGTCTCCGGCATCGTCGTCCATACCGTCGATGTCATCGGAGTCATAGTCTAGCATGTCGGTTAGATCGTCGACAGTGGCTACAAAGTGGGTGGTGGGTGGGTTTTGAATTTCTTCGTTGTCCGCATCCCAACCATCCTGGCCATAATCCAGCCAAGGCTCTCCGGATAGCGAGAGATGTTTTAGAGAATTTAGGATGTCGCCAAAGGGTGAGTGTTGGAAGATGTCCGCAGCAGTGAACTCCATGATCGGCGCCCAATCAGATTCGATTGGCAGGGGCACAGGAGGTTCGGAGTCCGGCAGGGAGTCCGACACCTCGGAGTCACGAGCTTTACAAGGGACAAGGTTAGTGTTCGGCTCCATCGCCGTGGAAGGTGCAGCCCTCGAGGCGGTGTCTAGCCACCGGTCCTCGATCTGCGCTGTTGGCTCCGGACTAAGGGTTGGAGCGGATTCATGTGCGGCCACCAAGGCACTGTCCGATGGCAGAGCTAAATCATGCCCATCGTGGCAGCGCGGCACGCTCGGCTGCGGCTCGAGTCCGTCGAAGATCAAGTCCCCGCGGATGTCGGCCGTGAAGTTTAGGCTTCCGAACCTGACCTGATGGCCAGGGGCGTAGCTTTCGATCTGCTCCAGATGGCCAAGTGAATTGGCCCGCAGTGCGAAGCCGCCGAATATGAAGATCTGTCCGGGGAGAAAAATCTCACCAAGTGAATTGACAAAAAGTAACTCTCAATGAAAGCACCAATGTCGGTGTCAAAACCGGCGGATCTCGGGCAGGGGATCCCGAACTGTGCGTCTAGGCGGATGGTAACAGGAGACATGGGACACGATGTTTTACCCAGGTTCGGGCCCTCTTGATGAAGGTAAAACCCTACGTCCTGCTTGATTAATATTGATGATATGGGTAGTACAAGAGTGGATCTACCACGAGATCAAGGAGGCTAAACCCTAGAAGCTAGCCTATGTATGATTGTTGTAATGGATGTTATGTCCTACGGACTAAAGCCCCCAAGTTTATATAGACACCGGAGAGGGCTAGGGTTACACAGAGTCGGTTACAATGGTAGGAGATCTACATATCCGTATTGCCAAGCTTGCTTTCCACGCCAAGGAAAGTCCCCTCCGGACATGGGACGGAGTCTTCAATCTTGTATCTTCGTAGTCTTGGAGTCCGGCGGACGATGATAGTCCGGCTGCCCGGACACCCCCTAGTCCAGGACTCCCTCAGGTGGTCTCAAATAATGAAGACCCGTCCATCTTGGAGAATAGGACAGAAGCTTATGTTCCTGCTTTTCCATGGCTCTAAAGCGAATATCCTGTTTATTGACCACATTGCGAGATGAAGCCGCTTTCAGAAGGTTCTGGATGCGCGGGGTGGCGCCTGGGCCTTGTCCTGGGGCTTGGCGGCCTCACCCTTGGTTAAGTATAGGCAAAGTAGCACTGTTCGAGGCGTGCTTTGTATGGTTGAACCTATATAAGTACTCATACTACTTTCAGCTATGGTTGTTAAGTGCCCCTACTGGTTTCAGTTAAGGTTGTTAAGTACTCCTTCTGCTTTTACAGTCTGTCGTGTTTCTTCAGTCCTGTGTTCCTCCAGCCGCCAAAACAAAATCAACGCCGGTAGGGCCGCCTGCTTCCGCCTCCCACGGCTGGCTGCGCCTCAGTGCACGCATCACCGCCCCACCGTCTCCTAAATCGTTAGAACTGACGTTCGAGGCCTCGCCGTCGTCCTCCGCGCGCTTTGGTGCACTCGCCGCGGTGCCGCCCTCTTGAGTTGTCAACATGGTCAACAAACAAGAGGAATGGGCAGAGGACTGTACATGGAGAGGATGATAGTAGGGGCCCACCATGTCCATGGCCGGACGAATGGAAGTTCCTCATTTTTTATATATATACTCCATTGTCAGTGTATGGAAAAAAGAAAATGCTTCCTCCTAGTGGTTTCCTGATATCTAGGACCCACGACATTGTCAGCGTATATAGTCAATAGACAAGAGAACAACACAAGATCGACTGACACCTGGGACGTAGCAGCTCGAGCAGTATTTTTTTGTTATTGTTGAGACGGAGCAGGGTTTCCACTGGGTTGTGGCCCGTCTAGCCCAGGCTTATATTTTATGTTTACCACATGACCAGCCTAGCTATTTTTCTTTGTGAAAATGAGCTCAGTTTATTTTTTCTGAAGAATACTCAATCAAGGCCTACTTATTTTTCTATGCCCTGATAGGCTGCAACTCTTTCAAGACGCCTGCAAATCTTGAAAGTAATATGAAATGGGCTGTAAATATAAAAACAGATGACAAATTGACAATTACTTTATAATATCTGGTTTTTTCACATTTTCAGATTCCAATATCACTGGGATTTAACCTAATTTAAATATATCTTCAAAGTACTTTAAATCTGGCTTGACATTTCGGTATTAAAAATATTTTGGAACCCACAGAAATATGTGAAATTTTGTTTAAATTTTTAACCCTGGCCCTGGCCAACAAAAAAAGGACCGCAATAAATTGCATAAGAAGTTGCAATTAGCTATATGTAAATTATTAAAAAATAGGGAATGGTCTGACTTGTGGGCCTATTAAGTTGACGCGTATGCAAGATTTTTTTACTTATTATATACGTCAACAAACAATTCTAGCAGACGTAACCATTGGATGTCAATCCAACGGCCGCCGTGCTTCTCCAATATCTGATCTTCTTGCTCCAGCCACCAAATCCAGCGCCGAGGGGACTGCTTGCTCCCGCCTCCCATGGCTGGCTATGCTGCCGCACAGGCCTCACCGCCCCCTACTACTCCCACCGCTGGCTAGGCCAGCCCTCTACTCACCCACATCCCTTTACTGCCGTGGTTTCGCCGCCTCCGGGTCAATCCCTTCCTAGGTCTCGCCATCGTCCATCGCGCTGGTGTTCTCGGCATGGCGTGGTCAACGTTGTCAAAAAATGACAACATTGGAACAGGGATGTACATGGAGAGGCTGACAGTTGGGACCCACATGGTCCATGGCCGCACGCAAGCAAGTACCTCCTTATTATGCCAAAAAGAATGAATACTCCCGCTGACAGCTCGGACCGACCAGCTATATCTTCGCACGCAAGGAAGTGCCACCTTATTACGCACAAAAAAAATGAATACTCCCCCTGTTAGCTGGGACCCACCATAGTGGGAGGCTGACTTGTGGGCCTACTAGTTGACGCGGACGGAGGGCTTTGTCAACTTAGTCAACAAACAATTCTATCACCAGTGATCGTCGGATTGTTAACATCCAACAGTCGTACTGCTTCTTCAACCTCTGATTTTCTTGCTCCAGCCGTCCAAGCCACTGTGTGCTCTTGCCTCGCATGGCCATCTGTGCTGCCGCGGAGGCCTCACCGTGCCCTACTACTCCCACCACTGGCCAGGCCCTGCGGCGAGGGCAGCCTCACACCGCAGCCGAACCAGTGAACCCTCGCACTCCTCTCTGTGTGGGAATCCACTACCGCGTCTTCCCCGGTTCGGCGTAGTCCCCTTCCTAGGCCTCGCCGTCGTCCACCGCCTTGGTGGTCTCGGCGTGGCGTGGTCGATGTGGTCAAGGAACGACTTCCATCGGAAGAGTATTGTACGTGGAGAGGCTGGCAGCTGGGTCCTCGGCCACAGCAAGGAAGCGCCTCCTTATTACGCGAAAAATAATGATTCCTCCACCTGATAGCAGGGACCCACTAGACGGGCCACCATATTTTGCAAAAAAAAACATTCCCCCTGACTGTTTGGACCCACCAGCTACATCTTCGCACGCAAGGAACAGCCTGACAGTTGGGACCCACCTGGCTGAAGCGTACATAGCGTTGTCATTCTGGTAGCGAACGTGTACGTACATACGATATGTCTATCTGCAGGCTGCAGTGATGAACCATGGCCGTGTAAGGAAGGGCAAGGTCGTAGTATAGGCGCACACGTGTCGTAGTAGAGGCGCACATGTAGCATGTCACGCAGTCCCGTTAGTATCGTGTACACGTACGTACAACCAGGGTGCAAGAAAGTAAATACTACCATGTACGTACATATGGGCGGGGCCTCGAACACCTACTCGTGCATACGTATGACCAGGGTTCGTGTACATGGCTGGGTTGGAATGGAGAAACTGCGTCGTGTTCATCGGGAGCCAACCGGCTTGGACGGAACAACTGATCGAAACGAGGTCTGGCGTACCGCAGAACCGAGGAAACGGCCTTGTGTTCGACTAGCCATGGTCGAAACGGGATCCTGTTCATCAGGAGGGGTCTGGCATACCGCAAAACAGAGGAAATTGGCTTCTCTTGGACCTCCTACGGTCAAAACAAGGTCCTATTGATTAGGAGGGGTGTGGCGTACCGCAAAACGGAGGAAACGGACTTGTGTTGGAGCGCTACGGTCGAAACAGGGGTCCTGTTCATCGGGAGGGGTGTGGCGTACCGCAAAACGGGACTCCATGGGATACTGTTCATCTCCACCATTGACTGCCTCCACGGGCAACTGTTCATCCACCGTCGACCTCCTCGAACCTCCACCTGCGACTGTTCATCCACGAGCTCCTATTCATCCATCCTCCACCGCTCCTCCACCGGCTACTGTTCAACCAGCCCTCTCCACGGGGTCCTGTTCAACCACCCCATCACGGGCTACTATTCATCCAGCCCTCCACCGGCTACTTTTCATCCAACCCTCCATGGGTTCATGTTCATCCACCACCAACCGGATCGATCAGGGTCCTGTTCATCTAGCGGCAACGGCCTCTACCACCATGGGGTCCTGTTCATCCAACCCCCACCGGGAACTATTCATCCAACCCCCCAACAACCCTCACTATTCATCAAGAGGTAGCATCGATCGGCTTTAGTTAGAAGCACTAGCGAAGGAATCACTCGTTTAGTTAACAGCAAGGGATCGATCGGGGTTCAGTAATGTAGCTAGTGCAATCGCTTGGGTTCAGGTAGAGCCCAACGCCTTGCTCGGGTTCAGTTAGAGCGCAATGCCTCGCACACGCACGCGTACGTGTATGAGAGAAATGTGCAAACCTCCATGAATCGTTCGGCCCCAACCACCCACCGTAACCGGGAACTCCCCGATATTTTCCTCGCCCTCACTTCTACCACGGTTTTTTTCGTCATGGATGGCCCAAAGAATGTCATGAAACTGTGTCTCCAGCCGCCCAGGATGAAAAACCCATTTTCTTTCATGATTTTTTGTCATAGAAGTAGGATCCCACCACATCTATGATGATACCAATTTTTGTCACAATTGTCGTCATAGAAGTGTCATAAGCATGACACGAAAAAATTCGTTCAGCCCAAAATGTCACAGATGTGTCTTTTTTTTGTAGTGCAGCAAGGCGATGCCAGCTCCTCCCGCCAGTAGCCGCAGCTAGAAAGACAATAACAAGAACAAGTGAAGGGTGAGCAGCCGGCCGCTCGCTAAGACAATTGGCAAGTCGCTGTAGTCGAGGAAGAGTAGCCAGTGGAGCAGCACGACGGCAGCTGGTGTCAGCAAACCGACAAAGATGTCTTGCAGCCCAAGCTCACCTTCAAGAAATGCTCGATGCCCCTGCAAGCACCACAGTGGCGCGAAGCCGTCCACGCACACCAAGGTAGTCAGAGTCGGGATTCGGAGTCGAATCGGTTTTCCTCGGACAGAATCGAGTCGTAAGATCGAGTCGTGGAATCGAGGATTCTACTTGATTTACTCAAGTAAGATATTTCGTATGCACACAATATATTTATATGGGTTCTAGAGAGTTTTGACACGAAATATGGAGCAAAGAACGTACACATCAATGCTAGTTGTATTCCACTTCTTTTTATGGCTAACCTACCATCTAGCTTGCATGTATGGAACATATATCAGAGGGAAATATGTAGAACATTTAAACCTTCAGTGCACGAAATATACTTATGTTCTTTTTAGAGTGCGAGAATAGTCGATCACTTGTCTATCTGACCTACAGTGCTAAACCTTGAAGGGTCTTGATCTCCTTCTTCGATCAGTTTTGAAGCATCCTCCTTTTCATGCCAATTCCATATGTCGACCAGCCTGATCCTCAATTTCGATCTTGGGTTTCTGAGAGCTAGATCAAAGGTGTCTACGGCTGAGCGTTTGGACTTGGGAGGGGAATAAAGGTCCATGAGGTATATGAAAAGGGGTTTGGATGATGGCATACTATTTTGCTACAACTAAACAAACGGCTTAGGTAACTTAGTAGAATCGGATATAGTCCATAGCATAGTCGGGATTGTACAATTTTGTACAGGATTCTATGATTTGGATCGCGACCCAACATGGATTCTACCTGATCCGGATTCATAGTGGGATTTGGATCGACATGCTTCTGTAGGGTCGTGAAGTCGTAGGATTCTAGCAGTCGAATCGGGATTCTGACTACCTTGACGCACACACTTCGGTAGTGCAGCATCACCCAACACCTGATGAGGGGCAACTTCCCGTCGCCGCCCCTCCTTTGTTGGGTACGGGGCAACCATCTCCTTCCCCATCGCCTACGGCATCCAACGGTCTCCGCAACGACTCCTTCCCCAACCCGAATGCATGCTACATCGTCTTCACCAGTGAGGGCGACGACAAGCACAGAAAGCGCAAGCACCAGCATGAGGTGAACACCGTCATTCCCCAGGTCCCTAGTACATGAATTGGTTCGGCCGCCCTGTTAGCTGGGCTCGAGAGGACCACCCGACCGTCATGCCCACGCCGGGCATGGCTATGCTCTTGTCCACTTCGCCACCATTGTCGTTGAAAAGCACACCTGTCATTTCTCGTGGGTCCTCATCGACAGCGGCAGCAACATCAGCATCCTCTACTGCGACACCATGATCAAGCTCAGTATCGAGGCTAAGCAGCTGCAGCCCACCCGGACGATTTCCATGGCATCATGCCGGGCCACTCCTGCTCCACAATCGCCCGGATCCGGCTGGACATCCTATTCGGCACCAGCGATCACTTCCACTGCAAGCCGATCTGGTTTGAGGTGGTGGACCTGTCCATCCCCTACCACACGCTCTTGGGCCGGCCTGCGCTGGCCAGGTTCATGCCAGTCTCCCACTACGCCTACCTGAAGATGAAGTTAGCGGGTCCAAAGGGCCTCATCACCATCATCCGTGACTACAGGAAGTCCATCGACTACGCCATGCGCTCTAAGCCGGCAACCTTGGTTGCGCTCATGGCCACGGCGGACAAGTACGCCATGGTTGATTCCGCCATGAAGGTGCAGGTCCGGCTGGACGCTGCCAGCAGGGCGATGCCAGCTTCTCCCGCCAACCATCGGCCGGCTAGCGACAGTAGCCGCCGCTAGAAAGACAATAACAAGAACAAGTGAAGGGTGAGTAGTCGGCCGCTCGTTATGACAACTGGTAAGTCGTTGTAGTCGAGGAAGAGCAGCTGGTGGAGCAGCACGACGGCAGCTGGGTCAGCGAACCGACAAAGATGTCTGGCAGCCCAAGCTCACCTTCAAGCAAATGCTCGACGCCCCCTGCAAGCACCATAGTGGCGCAAAGCTGTCCACGCACACACTTCTGTAGTGCAGCATCACCCAACACCTGATGAGGGGCAACTTCCCGTTGCAGCCCCTTCTCTGCTGGGTACGGGGCAACCATCTCCTTCCCCGCCGCCTCCGGCAGCCAACACTCTCTGCAACGACTCCTTCCCCAACCCGAATGCGTTCTACATCATCTTCACCAGTGAGGGCGACGACAAGCACGGAAAGCGCAAGCACCAGCATGAGGTGAACACCGTCATTCCCCAAGTCCCCAGTGCATGAATTGGTTCGACCGCCCTGTCAGCTGGGCTCGAGATGACCACCCGACCGTCATGCCCACGTTGGGCGTGGCTACGCCCTTGTCTTCGACCCCACCATTATCGCTGAATAGCACCTCTGCCATTTCTCGTGGGTCCTCATCGACAGCGGCAGCAACATCAACATTCTCTACTGCAACACCATGATCAAGCTCAGTATCGAGGCCAAGCAGCTGCAGCCCACCCGGACGGTTTTCCTTGGCATCATGGCGGGCCACTCCTGCTCCCCAATCGTCCAGATCCGGCTGTACGTCCTATTCGGCACCAACTGTCAGTTCCACTGCAAGCCGATCTAGTTTGAGGTGGTGGACCTGTCCAGCCCCTACCACACGCTCTTGGGCCGGCCTGTCCTGGCCAAGTTCATGCCAGTCTCCCACTACGCCTACCTGAAGATGAAGTTGCCGGGTCCAAGGGGCGGCCTCATCACCATCGTCGGCAACTACAGGAAGTCCATCGTCTATGCCCAAGCCGACAACAAGCTGGTCGAGTCGCTCGTCATCACCAAAGAAAGGCACTAGCTCGACCGTTTGATGGCGTTGGTTCGCAAGCAGCCGGGCATGCCGGCTCCGCTCAAGCAGCCGGCCAACAAGGCATCCTTCCAGCCATCCAAGGACACCAAGAAGATTTCGCTCAATCTGACCGCTCCAACTCCAGCTAGTATGTAGTCATGGGCACCCGCATCGACAATAAATATGAAGGCGAGATCGTCGACTTCCTTCGTGTGAATCAAGACATTTTTGCATGATCTCCCAAAGACATGCCGGGTGTTTCGAGGAAGTACGCTGAGCACAAACTCCATGTCTAGCTGGATGCCAAGCCGGTCCGGCAACCACTGCGCTGCTTCTCTGAGGAGAAGCAAAGAACCATTGGCGAGGAGATTGCCCGGCTGCTTGCAGCCGGCTTCATCATGGAGGTTTTCCACCCCGAATGGCTGGCCAATCCAGTACTCATTCTGAAGAAGAACAACACTTGGCACATGTGCATCGACTACATGAGCCTGAACAAGGCATGCCCCAAGGATCCATTTGCCCTGCCGTGGATTTATCAAGTGATCGACTCCACGAATGGCTGAGAGCTATTATCCTTTTTGGATGCCTACTCCAGCTACCACCAGATCAAGCTGGACCCGGCTTACGTCCTCAAGACGTCCTTCATCAACCCCTTCGGGGCATATTGCTACATCACCATGTCATTCGGCTTGAAGAACGCCAGCGTGACTTTCCAGTGCTGCATGCAAAAGTGCCTCCTGCCGCAGCTTGGTAGGAACATGCACATCTATGTTGACGACATCATGGTGAAGACCAAGAAACATCTCACCCTCCTAGACGACCTCAAGGAGACATTCGCCAACCTGCGTCGGTGCCAGATCAAGCTCAACTCGGAGAAGTGCGTCTTCGGTGTGCCGGCTGGCAAACTCCTTGGTTTCCTCATTTTGTCCAATGGCCAGGGAGACGACCCGGAAGTTTTAGAGAGTTATTTATTTCTTTTGTGTGCTTTAAAAGTTTAAAAACAAAAAAAATAGAGGGGAACTTAAAAACTTTTTCAAAAAGAGAAGCGATTGAAAGGTTATGCATTGGAGAAGTGAGGTTCGACCTTGAACACATGTGTTCATGCTCATGGAAACAATGTAGAATTTTTCATGGAACTTTCTCACAAAAATAATTATCCCCTTGTACAAATCCATTGTATTATAAAAAATAATGTGCCAATATTTTCCTTTAGGATGATTAGATTGCTTGTTGGTATATGCGGTGTAAAAACAGAAAGTTTGGCTATAGGGTGTGAATTTTCTTTTTTTGCTGGACGTCCAAAGTTTCTGGAATTTTTACACAGTATTGCTATGCAAATTGTTTATTTTTTCCTAATGTTTCAGAAATTTTAGAGTTACAGAAGTATGGTCAATGTTCAGATTGCTACAGACTGTCCTGTTTTTGACACATTCTGTTTTTGATGCATTGTTTTGCTTCCTTTGATGAAACTATCAATTGTATCGGTTATATAAGCCATGAATAAGTGATAATAGAATAGCTACAATGCAAAAACAGAATGTGAATGGGTTTGCTACAATACTTAAAGTAGTGATTTGCATTATTATACTAATGGATCTCACAAGGTTTCTGTTGAGTTTTGTGTGGATGAAATGATCAAAGATCGAGGAGGTCTCGATATGAGGAGTAGGAGGAGATGCAAGAGTTCAAGCTTGGGGATGCCAAAGGAACCCCAAGTAAATATCCAAGGAGACTCAAGCGTCTAAGCTTAGGGATGCCCCGGAAGCATCCCATCTTTGTTCAACAAGTATCAGTATGTTTTCGTCTTTGTTTCGTTCACGTGATATGTGTAAATCTTGGAGCGTCTTTAGTTTTCACTTTTTTTATGCACCATGCTGGGTTGAGATTGTCCATGGTTGATTTATAAAATGCTCATTGCACTTCACTTATATCTTTGTGTTAAGAAGAATGAGCATGACTAGACTATATGATTTTGTAGGGATAGCTTTCTTTAGCGTTCATAGTTTGAAAGAGATGATTGTTTGTTGAGATGCCTGAGTATTGATGTCTTTATGTCAAATTATAGACGATTGCTTTGAATCATCCATGTCTTAATATTCATGCCGCGATTAGATATATGATCAAGATTATGCTGGTAGCATTCCACATCAAAAAATGTCTTTTTTATCATTTACCTACTCAAGGATGAGCAGGAATTAAGCCCGGGGGTGCTGATATGTCTCCGTCGTATCTATAATTTTTTATTTGTTCCATGCCAATATTATACAACTTTCACATATTTTTGGCAGCATTTTATATGATTTATTGGACTAACCTATTGATCCAGTGCCTAGTGCCAGTTCCTGTTTGTTGCATGTTTTTTGTTTTGTAGAATATCCATATCAAACGAAGTTCAAACGCGATAATTTGTTTTGGAGATTTATTTTGGAATATATGTGATTTTTGGGAGGTGAAATCAATGCAAAAGGAGGCCCACAACCCCCACAAGACACCAGGGTGTGCCCCAGGGCCCAGAGGCGCGATGGTGAGTTGTGCTCACTCGTAAGTCCGTTGGAGCTCTTCTTCGGGTGCAAGGAAGCTTATACCCGAAAAAAATTGTGTTAAAATCACAACGCAATCGGAGTTAGGATATCCGGGAATAGAAGAAACGATTTTCGACCAGAAAATAGGAACGTGAAACAGATGGAGAGGGCTCTCCCCCCTCTCTCCCGGTGGCCCCGGAGCGCCACCGAGGCAATCGTCATGACAACGATCTACACCAAAAACTTCACCGCCATCAACACCAACTCTCTCCCCCTCTATGCAGCAGTGTAAAACCCCTTCGCCCCGTTGTAACCTGTACTAAAACATGGTGCTCAACACTATATATTATTTCCCAATGATATGTGGTTATCCTATGATGTTTGAGTAGATCCGTTTTGTCCTATGGGTTGATAGATGATCATGATTGGTTTGACTTGTATATTTTATTTTGGTGGTGTCCTACGGTGCCCTCTATGACGCGCAAATGGAGGCATCCCCGCTATAGGCTATTGCAATACGTTCAAGATTTTGTTATGGTGGGTGGCATGAGTGACAGAAGCACATACCCGAGTAAGGGGGTTATTGCGTATGGGATAAAGAGGACTTGATACTTAATGCTATGGTTGGGTTTTACCTTAATGATCTTTGGTAGTTGCGGATGCTTGCTAGAGTTCCAGTCATAAGTGCATATGATCCAAGTACGAAAAGTATGTTAGCTCATGCCCATCCCTCATATAAAATTGCAACAACGATTACCGGTCTAGCTATCGATCACCTAGGGGCAAACAACTTTCTTTGGTGACAAAAGCCTTTTTACTAAACACCTAACTTTTATTATCTTGCATTTTATTCATAGTTTTATTCTTGCAAAGTACTTCTAGTTTCATACTTCTTTTAGGTGAATCAAATGCTAAGTGTGCGTAGAGTTGTATCGGTGGTTGATAGAACTTGAAGAAATATTTGTTCTACCTTTAGCTCCTCGTTGGGTTCGACACTCTTATTTATTGAGTAAGGCTACAAACGATCCCCTATACTTGTGGGTTATTAAGATGTCGACGATGAGCTAGGGTGGCAACGGGATTCGATCTTCACGGAATCAGTGGCTAGATAGTGTTGTCAACGTGAGGTGAAGGGGGGTTTGGATGAGGAGCTCACAAGGGTCGGCATGACAGCTCAACAAGCTCGGGGGTGCACGGACAGCAACGATCGATGGTGGCGATCTCTGACGGCTGTAGGTTGAAGATGACGTCGATGGCAACATCATAGGGAACCTGAGGTCGATGGCTTGGTGGAGATGATGCATGCATCGAGGCATGCACTAGGACATGGCGGCTAGTCTAGGGACGGCCAGTGGGCGCGCACACTGTGAACGGCAGCGATGGCTCTGTCTCGGTTGGCTGCAAAACGAGTTCTAGAAGGGAGCAAATGGACCAGAGAGGGAGGGGAGAGTGTGAGGAGGTTGAGTACGTCTCCCTAGCGAAGAGAACAGGCTCGGGGAGTGTGGGACACCACGAAGCAGGAGGTGGCCGCCGGTGAAGGCGCTCACGACACGGTGTCGTCCTCCACGCAAGCAAGAAGACGACTAGCACTTGCACCAGTTGGGCTACTACAGTGTTGGGCCTCAGGTAAGGTTTCTGTCTTCCCTTTTGTTATTTCTTTTGTTCATGTTTTTATTATTCTTTTCCACTGTTTTAAATTCAAATAAATCCAAAACCAGTGCCAAAGATCCTCTGAATATTTTTATGTTGCAAAGTGGACTTTTCCTATTGCACATAAAATAATTCAAGTTTATTTGAAAATACAACATATATATTATGAATAGAATTCAAAATTCAAATACAATAATGACTTAATTCAAAGTCGAGTAAATCTTAAAAATGTTCATAAAGTTTGGTTTGATATATAGTTCCTGCCAAAATTCGGAACTATTTTTAAGGTATTTTGGAATCATTGAATACAATTTCAGGGTTCTTGCCCTTTATTTAAATTTGTTTGAGGCTTGTGAAAATTCCCTCAATTCAACTTCAGAAATTTAAATATGATGCATGATGCTCACCCAACTAATTACAATATTATTCTTGGGCTGTGATACCATCCCCATCACCTGGCCCTTTGTCGTCTGGGGTCTCGACATGGTGGGGCCATTCAAGACCGCGCGAGGCGGTTTGCTGCATCTGTTGGAAGCCGTCGATGAGTTCACCAAGTGGATTGAAGCAAGGCTGATCAAGAAGCTCGATAGCCCCACAACCATCAAATTTATCAAGGACATCATGGTCCGCTAAGGCATCCCTCACAACATCATCACTGACAACAGCACCAACTTTGCCAAGGGCGCGTTGGCTCGCTTTGGCTCCGTCTCCGGCATCCGACTCGACATGGCCTCCATTTCACCCCCCCCCCAATCGAATGGCCAAGTGGGGTGGGCAAAGGGCCTGATCCTAGTTGACATGAAGCCGTGACTCGTGGAGCCACTCGTGCGTTCACCCGGCAGCTGGATCGACAAGCTGCCAACAGTCCTTTGGAGTCTCCGGACCACACCCAACCAATCCAACGGCTTCACCGCCTTCTTCCTTCTCTACGGAGCTGAGGCAGTAATCCCCATGGATATCGAGTTCTCCTTGCCGCAGGTCACCATGTACACAGAGGTCGAGGCAAGGGAAGCACGTGAAGATGATGTCTACCTACTCAAAGAAGCATGCTTGCTGGCCCTCAACTGGTCGGCCATATACTAGCAATGTAACACCCCGGATGTAGCTTTCCATATTTGTAACTCCAACTCTTGCCATTTTCGGCTACGTGCTATGATATTCCCTCCATGGTTGTGTTTTGTCTTTCGTTTTGCATTTTGTTCATGTCATGCATCTCATATCATGTCATCATGTGCATCTCATTTGCATACGTGTTCGTCTCATGCATCCGAGCATTTTTTCCCATTGTCCGTTTTGCAATCCGACACTCCCACGTGCACCGGCGCACCCCTCTTGTCTCTTTTCATGTGCGGGTGTGAAACATTCTCGGAATGGACCGAGGCTTGTCAAGTGGCCTTGGTACACCACCGGTAGACCACCTGTCAAGTTTCGAGCCATTTGGAGCTCGTTCGATACTCCAACGGTTAACCGCATAACCGCAAAGGACTCTTCTGGGTTGCAGCCCAACACCCCTCGAAAACACCCCCAAAACCCACCTAAGTCACTTCCATGTCCATCGCCGTTTGATCACGATCGTGTGGGCGCAAACCGCACCTCATTTGGAGCTTCCTAGCTCCTTCTACCTATAAAAACACCTCCTCCCCCGAAATTCTGGATCAAATCCACCCCTAACCCTAGCCCCGCTCCTCTCCGCGCCGCCGGACACGTCCAGTCCGGCCGGATAACGTCCGCCCGCCGCCCCGGACCAATCGCGCGCCGCCACGTGGTGGGCCGCGCCCACATCACCGCCTCCGC
>NC_041385.1:208299095-208308694 GCF_002162155.2 Triticum dicoccoides | reverse complement strand
GGGCGCCGTCCTGCGCCGCCGCCGACCCCGCGGACCCGCCGCCCCTCGCCGCCCGCATCGGATCCGGGCCGGCGCCGCCCGGATCCGGTCGGGACTCCCCTCCCCGGCCCTCCTTCCTCCTCTCCGGCGCCTCTCCGGCGAGCCGCGCTGCTGCCTCGGTTCGCGCGACGAACCCTAGTTCTATCCGGTTGACCCCCGAAATCCTCTAAGTTATTTATTCTGCAGATTTTTTGTTGCATTTTCATCGCACCATAACTCTGTACTCGTGGCTCCGTTTTGGGCGTATAGCATACTGAATTGTTCGTCTCGACGAGTACATCATTTCATCTCATTGCATCATTTTATTTTGAGCTCATCTTGATGCCCGAAATTCTGTTAGAAGAGGGCTATGTGATGTTAGTTTCAGATTCTTATCAGATCATGCACTTTTGTCATTTTGCCATGATTGATGGGTGCATCTTATGAACCTGAGCCCTACATGTGTTTTGAACTATGCCATGCCATCTTTACAGGGGTGTATGCCATGTATTTTTGTGATCTCTGTGGTGACTAGCACAAGCATGCAAACTAGGCTTCGTGATGTTGCTGATTTCATCCCCTGTTCTGCTGTTATTTTTATGCCATGTAAACTTGATGCTACAGAGAGATCCATGCTTATTTTGAGATACTTCAGTAAGGATGTTTTGAACATATGGTTATGCTCTATCCATTCATGCCCCTGGTTGAAATTATGGAGTAGCCTAGCATGTCATTTTCTTGCTCTACTTTTGCTATAAAATGTTTCCTGGCAGATTGTTTACATGATATTCAATTTTGCCAAGGTTGTTGTAGATGATCCTTGCATGCTATGATCTTGTTCTTGCCATGTTTAGTTTTATAAACATGTATTCTTGCTGGTGCTATGCTTATCTTGTCATGCAATGACTTGTGGTGAGTGAATCGAGCTCGCGAAGATGCCTTCATAATTCTGTCAATGCCAAGCCCTGTTTGCTGAATCTGTTAACGAAACTTGCTATGTTTACATGGGTGCCATCATTTCTTATGGTCCTTTTTGGCTCATGGTTAGTAAGGGACTTTTGTTCTATGCTTTAAGTAGAATCATGCCATGCCTTGTCTTGCTATTATAAGTTCCTGTAGCATGTTGGTTGCTTGCTCTGAACAATGCTACCTGATGATGTTTATGCCATGTCAAACCTGATATCTTTTGCACTTTTCCCATGCTTGTTTGAACCTGTTATGGTGTGATTTAGCTGTAGCTCAGTGTTCCTCTTTTGTCAAGCATCTCCTGTAGATCACTGCCATATGCTTTGTTTTTATGTTGGGGTGCTGTAGCATAGTTTCTTGATGTATTCTAAGTGCTATCGTGCTGTTAATCGCAGATTTGTGTCATTCTTGTTTTGCTTGCCATTTGCAAACCGTGCATCCGATTCCGATGATCTTTATATCGATTTCAACCAAAATCATCTCATCTTTCCAGAGGCATACTTGGTTTGCCAAGTTGATGCCTTGTTCATCATCTTCCCTTCCGGAGCCCGCATTTGCATTGCATATCACATCTCGCATATCATGTCATGTATTGCATCATGTTGCTTGTGCATTGCTCCATGTTTGATTGTGGTTCCATTGCTTGTGTTCTTGCTTTGGGTAGAGCCGGGAGATGAGTACGTGCACGAGGAACCTGTTGAGTACGCTAACAAGGATCAAGCCTTCGACAACTCTGAGAACTTTGCAGGGAAGATGACCATACCTTCGATATCACTTCTATCTTTGCTTTGCTAGTTGCTCGCTCTATTGTTATGTTAACTCTACCTGCCTTTGTTTATCATGCCTCCCATATTGCCATGTCAAGCCTCTAACCATCCTGTCCTAGCAAACCGTTGTTTGGCTATGTCACCGCTTTCGCTCAGCCCCTCTTATAGCGTTGCTAGTTGCAGGTGAAGATGAAGTCTGTTCCTCGTTGGAACATGGATACTTTGGGATATCACAATATCTCTTGTTTAATTAATGCACCTATATACTTGGTAAAGGGTGGAAGGCTCGGCCTTATGCCTGGTGTTTTGTTCCACTCTTGCCGCCCTAGTTTCCGTCATACCGGTGTTATGTTCCTTGATTTTGTGTTCCTTACGCGGTTGGGTGATTTATGGGACCCCCTTGACAGTTCACTTTGAATAAAACTCCTCCAGCAAGGCCCAACCTTGGTTTTACCATTTGCCACCTAAGCCTTTTTCCCTTGGGTTTTCGCGAGCCCGAGGGTCATCTTTATTTACCCCCCCGGGCCAGTGCTCCTCCGAGTGTTGGTCCAAACTAGAGCCCTTTGCAGCGCCCCCTCAAGGAAACTTGAGGTCTGGTTTTAGTTGTACGGATTGCTCATCCGTTGTGCCTTGAGAACGAGATATGTGCAGCTCCTATCGGGATTTGTCGGCACAGTCGGGTGGTCTTGCTGGTCTTGTTTTACCATTGTTGAAATGTCTTGCGAACCGGGATTCCGAGCCTGATCGGGTCTTCCCGGGAGAAGGTTTATCCTTCGTTGACCGTGAGAGCTTATGATGGGCTAAGTTGGGACACCCCTGCAGGGTATTATCTTTCGAAAGCCCTGCCCGTGGTTATGAGGTAGATGGGAATTTGTTAATGTCCGGTTGTAGATAACTTGACACTTGACTTCATTAAAATGCATCAACCGTGTGTGTAGCCGTGATGGTCTCTTCTCGGCGGAGTCCGGGAAGTGAACACGGTTTGGGTTATGTTTGATGTAAGTAGTTCCAGGATCACTTCTTGATCGCTTCTAGCTTCTCGACCGATGCGTTGCTTCTCTTCTCGCTCTCACTTGCGTATGTTAGCCACCATATATGCTTAGTGCTTGCTGCAGTTCCACCATATTACCCTTTTCCTACCTACAAGCTTAAATAGTCTTGATCTCACGGGTGTGAGATTGCTGAGTCCCCGTGGCTCATAGATTCTACCAAAACAGATGCAGGTGCCGAGGATACCAGTGCAAGTGGCGCAATCGAGCTCAAGTGGTAGTTTGACCAGGAGCTTGGTCGTTACTATGTATCGTTTCCAGATGATCAGTAGCGGAGCCCAGTCGGGACGATCGGGGATCTAGCATTTGGGGTTGTCTTCTTTTCATTTGGATTTTGACCGTAGCCGGTCTATGAGTGTATTTGAATGATGTATGATCTAAATTATGTATTGTGTGAAGTGGCGATTATAAGCCACCTCTCTTTATCCCATTCTTGTTCATTACATGGGATTGTGTGAAGATGACCCTTCTTGCAACAAAACCACCATGCGGTTATGCCTCTAAGTCGTGCTTCGACACGTGGGAGATATAGCTGCATCGTGGGTGTTTCAAGTTGGTATCAGAGCCATACCCGACTTAGGAGCCCCCTACTTGATTGTTTGCTGGCGTTGTTGAGTCTAGATCAAAAATGTTTTGAGTCTTAGGATTATATATATCAGAGAGTAGGATTCTTTTTACTCCTCAGTCCCTTCGTCGCTCTGGTGAGGTCTCCTGACGTAGAAGTTTTGACTTTCCTCTCCTCAGATTTCACTAAAAAAAATTTAGGATCACGCGGGTATCTTGGAATCGTTCCGATGGTTTTGTGACGAGAACATTGTTCTTGGTGCCTCCTGACATTTAGGGGTTGTGGCAGTGTCCCGGGGAGTTGAGCTCCGAGGTGTTGTCGTCACAATTTTATCGTTGCAGTTCTGGAATACCTGAGTTTTGCCGACATCAAAAATCTCTTTTATGCAGTTGTTGGTGAGATAATCTCGACGTCACCCAGTACTGGGGAGTTCAGGAGTATTGCCATGACTCGTATAACGGGTGCTTTTCGAAGGTTGAGGTACACGATTTCCGAAGGTTTCTTGGTTATGTATTGATGGATGGATACAGCTGGATGTAGGGATTGTTAGTTTGGGTGAGATATATTGCTTCCCCTGTATCCCCAACACCTGATTGCATAACCGGAAAGTTTAGGGAGTTTATAGGTGGGATTCAAGTAGCTCTAGCGTTTCTTCCCGTAGATATTTAGTTTGCGATTGGGTAATCCTTACCACTTATTTGTTCCAGTCGTACCTTGTTTTTTTTTCATTCATCAATCTCTTATCAAGTGGCTTCTCACCTTAATGGATGCGATGTTTACTTTGGAATTCATTCGTTCATCCTTGTTTGAATGTTTATTGTGAAGACTATATGTTGCAATTTCTATTCGTTGATTCAACTTGTCTATCTGTCTATCAAGATGCTAATGGATGTCACCCTCTTTAGGATGGCTCCGCCAACGCGTCAGAATCTTGAACGCAATGATGGGAGTCAGGCGAACCCTCCACCTCCACCTCCGCCTCCGGAGGCATGGCAAGCTTTGATGGCAACCACAAACGCCAACGCTCAGTTATTGATTCAGCTGATGCAAGAGCGCAACCAAGGCCAAGGCAACCAAGGGAATCAAGGTCAAGGGCAGTTCAACCATCAGCCTCAGTTTCCTACCCTCAACCAATTCCTTGCAAATCAGCCAAAGTCTTTCAGCTACTATGTCGAGGCCACAGACGCCGACGATTGGCTCGTGGATATCAACAAGCATTTCGAATGCAACAATGTCAGGCCTGAGGACTACGTCAAGTTCGCTTCTTTTCAGCTCAAGGACCAAGCAGCTGATTGGTTCCAGCAATACAAGGATTCCAGAGGAGGTCGAGTGATTACTTGGACTGATTTCTGTCAGGACTTAGCTCACCACATTCCTACAAGTGTTGTTGAGAGCAAGCGTGAGGAGTTCCGCAATCTCAAGCAAGGCAACATGTCAGTGTACGAATACAACAAGCAGTTTCAGAAACTTGCTCGCTTCTCTAAACAAGACGTTCCTGATGAAAAGAGTATGATCTATCAATTCAGAGGTGGCCTTAGAGAGGATCTGTAGTTAGCTCTCGTTCTTGTTGAGCCTACTCAGTTTGATCAATTCTACAATATGGCCCTCAAGCAAGAAGGTGCTCAGCTCAAGTGTGAGGCTTCTAAGAAGAGAATCAGGGATGCAGTTCAGTCTTCTTCTTCCTCTCAAGTGGCAGCTAAGCAGCAAAAGTTCTACCTTCCTCCTCCTCCGTTTCGTCAGCCTTACCAGTAGAAGAACTCAGGTGGTCGTGGATCTTCCCACCCACCCAACCCAAGCCAACAGAACAAGTCTCAGCCTCAAGCTCCAAGGTCAAATGCTCCTTATCACCGTCCGCTTTCAGAGGTAACTTGCAACAAGTGCCAGCAGAAAGGTCACTACGCGAACAAATGCTTCAACCAAAGGCGCCTTCCTCCTCCTCCTCCTCCTGTGAGGTCTTCAAGCAATGTAGTGGTCAAGCGTAATCCAAAGCATGCAAAGGTGAACATGATGAATGCAGCTCAGGCAGAGGATTCTTCAGATGTGATAACGGGTAATCTCTCAGTTAATGACATTCCTGCAAAAGTCTTATTTGATACTAGTGCATTGCATTCTTTCATTTCAAGACCTTTTGTGGCTATGCATGATTTGGTTACTCAAGTATTGCCGAGTCATTTGTCTATTGTTTCCCCGGCTCGGCAAATGACTTCTTGAGCATTCGTTCGGGATTCCGTTATCAAGATGGGCGACTATAGATTTCTGTCTTCTCCAGTTGTTCTTGGTGACTTGGATATTGATCTAATTCTTGGGATGGACTGGCTTTCTAAGCACAAGGCTCAGCTTGATTGTGCTGCCAGGAAGATTCAATTGTTCACACCCTTCTGAGGTTGTTATCATCTATGCCGCTCGTGATGAAACCATTCGGTTGTTTTCTCTCAATGAGAAGGGCGAGTTGGATGCTATCTCTCAGATTCCAGCCGTTTGTGAGTACCAAGAAGTCTTTCCAGAAGAGCTTCCGGGTATGCCTCCACATCGGCCAGTCGAGTTCGTTATCGATCTTGAGCCTGGAACTGAACCCGTTTGCAAGCGCCCATACAAGCTTGGACCTGAAGAACTGAAGGAATTGAAGAAACAGCTCGATGAACAAGAGCGTCTGGGTTTGATCAGACCGAGTTCATCTCCATGGGGTTGTGAAGTTCTTTTTGTCCAGAAGAAGGATGGCACGGACTGACTGTGCGTCGATTACTGTCCATTGAATAAGAAGACAATCAAGAACAAGTATCCACTTCCCAATATCAATGAGCTTTTCGAGCAACTCAAAGGTGCTAAAGTTTTCTCCAAGCTTTACCTCTGTATGGGTTATCATCAGATTCGCATTCGTGAACAAGATATTCCCAAGACAGCATTCAGAACAAGCTATGGTTCTTATTAATATAATGTCATGTCTTTCGGCCTTGTCAATGCTCCTCCAACATTCTCTCGACTGATGAACTTCATCTTCAACCCCTACACCAATGAGTTCGTCTTGGTGTATCTCGATGATATTTTGGTCTTCTCCAAGAATAAGCAGGATCATGCCAAACATTTGCGATTGGTGCTCGACAAGCTCAAAGAGCATCAATTCTATGCGAAGTTTTCCAAATGTGAGTTCTGGCTTGATGAAGTTATTTATCTTGGTCACATCATCTCCGCCAAGGGCATCGCTGTTAATCCCGAGAAGGTGTCTTCAATTCTGAATTGGGAACCTCCTCAGAATGTCAAGCAGCTCCGTAGTTTTCTTGGTCTTGCAAGCTATTGCCGAAGATTCGTTGAGAATTTCTCTAAGATTGCAAAGCCTCTTTCCAACCTCCTCCAGAAGCATTTCAAATATGTCTGGTCGCCTGAGTGTGACGTTGCTTTCAACACCCTCAAAGAGAAACTAGTCACAGATCCTGTCTTGACTCCTCCTGATGAATCCAAACCATTCAAAGTTTTCTGTGATGCTTCTCTTCAAGGTCTCGGTGTTGTGTTAATGCAAGAGAAGAAAGTTGTGGCCTATACCTCTCGTCAGTTGAAGCCCAACGAAAAGAACTACCCCACTCACGATCTTGAGTTGGCGGTAGTTGTCCATGCATTGATAACATGGAGACATCTCTTGTTGGGAAGGAAAGTGGACATTTTCACCGATCACAAGAGTCTCAAGTATACCTTCACTCAACCCAACCTCAACCTCAGGCAAACTCGATGGGTCGAAATGATTCCAGAGTACAATCCAAGTATTGAATATACTCCTGGCAAGGCGAATGTGATTGCAGATGCTTTGAGCAGAAAGGCTTATTGCAACAGCTTAATTCTCAAGCCCTTCCAACTGGATCTTTGTGAAGCTTTCCGCAAGCTGAATCTTCAAGTTGTTCCTCAAGGCTTTCTTGCCAACCTCATAGTATCTCCTACTTTGGAAGATCAAATTCGTGAGGCACAACTCCTGGATACCATGGTGAAGAAGGTGAAACATGGTATTGACAAGGGCATTCTCAAATACAAGTGCTTCCACCTTGATGACAAAGATACTCTTTTCTTCGAGGATCGAATTGTGGTTCCCAAAGATGATTTGAGAAAAGTCATTATGAACGAGGCACACAATTCCCTTCTATCCATTCATCCTGGAAGTACGAAGATGTACCATGACCTCAAGCAGTCATATTGGTGGACTCAAATGAAGCGAGAAATTGGTCAATTCGTGAATGAATGTGATGTCTGCAGAAGGGTGAAAGCAGAACACCAACGACCAGCTGGTCTCCTCCAACCTCTTGCTATTCTGGAAATGGAAGTTTGATAATATCGAGATGGACTTCGTGACTGGATTTCCTAAGTCCAAGCGTGGAAATGATGCTATCTTTGTTGTCATTGACAAGCTTACAAAAGTGGCTCATTTCCTTCCTATCAAAGAATCTGTCACAGCAGCTCAGCTGGCAGAGCTATACACCTCCAGAATTGTCTCCTTGCACGGCATTCTGCAATTGATTTCTTTAGACCGTGGAAGCATTTTCACTTCTAAGTTCTGGGACTCCTTTCAGAAGGCCATGGGCACCAACATTCGTTTCAGCACAGCTTTCCATCCTCAAACAAGTGGCCAAGTCGAACGAGTCAATCAAATCCTTGAAGACATGCTCAGGGCTTGTGTCATTTCCTTTGGCATGAAGTGGGAAGATTGTCTTCCATATGCCGAGTTCTCCTACAACAACAGCTTCCAGGCGAGTTCGGGCAAGGCCCCATTCGAAATTCTCTATGGCAGGAAGTGTCGTACTCCTCTCAATTGTTCTGAGAAAGTTGAACGCCAACTTCTTGGCAACGACTTGATCACAGAAGCCGAAGAAATGTGCAAAGTCATTCGTGAGAATCTCAAGGCCGCGCAATCGCGCCAGAAGAGCTATTATGATGACAAACACCGTGACTTGGCTTTTGAAATCGGAGACCATGTCTACCTCCGCGTCTCTCCAATGAAAGGCACTCGTCGCTTCGGTATCAAAGGGAAGCTTGCCCCTAGATACGTGGGTCCTTTCAAGATCATTGGCAAAAGAGGCGATCTCGCCAATCAACTCGAGCTTCCATCCAACTTTGCAAACGTGCACGATGTGTTTCACGTGTCACAGCTTCGCAAGTGCTTCAAGACTCCTGAACGCACTATCAACTTTGAAGAAATTGACCTCCAAGAATATCTCTCTTATCATGAGCACCCCGTTGCTATTCTTGAAGAAACCAAGCGCAAGACTCGCAACAAGTCAATCAAATTCCTGAAAGTGAAGTGGTCACACCATTCCGACCGAGAAGCCACCTGGGAGCACGAGGACCACCTCCGTTCCGAATATCTGGAGTTCTTTCAGTCCTAGATCTGGGGACGAGATCCTCTTGTAGTGGTGGAGTGTTGTAACACCCCGGATGTAGCTTTCCATATTTGCAACTCCAACTCTTGCCATTTTCGGCTACGTGCTATGATATTCCCTCCGTGGTTGGGTTTTGTATTTCGTTTTGCATTTTGTTCATGTCATGCATCTCATATCATGTCATCATGTGCATCTCATTTGCATACATGTTCGTCTCATGCATCCGCGCATTTTTTTCCGTTGTCTGTTTTGCAATCCGACACTCCCACGTGCACCGGCGCACCCCTCTTGTCTATTTTCGTGTGCGGGTGTGAAATGTTCTCGGAATGGACCGAGGCTTGCCAAGTGACCTTGGTACACCACCGGTAGACCACCTGTCAAGTTTCGAGCCATTTGGAGCTCGTTTGATACTCCAACGGTTAACCGCACAACCGTAAAGGCCTCTTTTGGGTTGCAGCCCAACACCCCTCCAAAACACCCCCAAAACCCACCTAATTCACTTCCATGTCCATCATCGTTCGATCACGATCGTGTGGGCGAAAACCGCACCTCATTTGGAGCTTCCTAGCTCCTTCTACCTATAAAAACACCTCCTCCCCCGAAATTCCGGATCAAATCCACCCCTAACCCTAGCCCCGCTCCTCTCCACGCCGCCGGACACATCCAGTCCGGCCGGACAACGTCCGCCCGCCGCCCCGGACCAATCGCGCGCTGCCACGTGGTGGGCCGCGCCCACATCGCCGCCTCCGCCGCAGGCCCGCAGCCGGCCCTCCCCGGCCCGAGCCGTCGCCGCCCGCGCCCGCTCCTCCTCCCGCGCCCTCGCCCTCGCTCCGCCGCCCCGAGCCGCTGCTCGCCGCCGCCTCGTCGCCGGGCACTG
>NC_041385.1:208270468-208298375 GCF_002162155.2 Triticum dicoccoides | reverse complement strand
CGTCGCCGCCCACGTCGGATCCGGGCCGGCGCCGCCCGGATCCGGTCGGGACTCCCCTCCCCGGCCCTCCTTCCTCCTCTCCGGCGCCTCTCCGTCGAGCCGCGGCGCCGCCTCGGTTCGTGCGACGAACCCTAGATCTATCCGGTTGACCCCCGAAATCCTCTAAGTTATTTATTCTGCAGATTTTTTGTTGCATTTTCATCGCACCATAACTCTGTACTCGTGGCTCCGTTTTGGGCGTATAGCATACCGAATTGTTCGCCTCGACGAGTACATCATTTCATCTCACTGCATCATTTTCATTTGAGCTCATCTTGATGCCCGAAATGCTGTTAGAAGAGGGCTATGTGATGTTAGTTTTAGATTCTTATCAGATCATGCACTTTTGTCATTTTTGCCATGATTGATGGGTGCATCTTATGAACTTCAGCCCTACATGTGTTTTGAACTATGCCATGCCATCTTTACAGGGGTGTATGCCATGTATTTTTGTGATCTCTGTGGTGACTAGCACAAGCATGCAAACTAGGCTTCGTGATGTTGCTGATTTCAGCCCCTGTTCTGCTGTTATTTTTATGCCATGTAAACTTGATGCTACAGAGAGATCCATGCTTATTTTGAGATACTTCAGTAAGGATGTTTTGAACATATGGTTATGCTCTATCCATTCATGCCCCTGGTTGCAATTATGGAGTAGCCTAGCATGTCATTTTCTTGCTCTACTTTTGCTATAAAATGTTTCCTGGCAGACTGTTTACATGATATTCAATTTTGCCAAGGTTGTTGTAGATGATCCTTCATGCTATGATCTTGTTCTTGCCATGTTTAGTTTCATAAACATGTATTCTTGCTGGTGCTATGCTTATCTTGTCATGCAATGACTTGTGGTGAGTGAATCGAGCTCGCGAAGATGCCTTCATAATTCTGTCAATGCCATGCCCTGTTTGCTGAATCTGTTAACGAAACTTGCTATGTTTACATGGGTGCCATCATTTCTTATGGTCCTTTTTGGCTCATGGTCAGTAAGGGACTTTTGTTATATGCTTTGAGTAGAATCATGCCATGCCTTGTCTTGCTATTATAAGTTCATGTAGCATGTTGGTTGCTTGCTCTGAAAATTGCTACCTGATGCTGTTTATGCCATGTCAAACCTGATATCTTTTGCACTTTTCCCATGCTTGTTTGAACCTGTTATGGTATGATTTAGCCGTAGCTCAGTGTTCCTATTTTGTCAAGCATCTCCTATAGATCACTGCCATATGCTTTGTTTTTATGTTGGGGTGCTATAGCATAGTTTCTTGATGTATTCTAAATGCTATCGTGCTGTTAATTGCAGATTTGTGTCAATCTTGTTTTGCTTGCCATTTGCAAACCATGCATCCGATTCCGGTGATCTTTATATCGATTTCAACCGAAATCATCTCATCTTTCCAGCGGCATACTTGGTTTGCCAAGTTGATGCCTTGTTCATCATCTTCCCTTCCGGAGCCCGCATTTGCATTGCATATCACATCTCGCATATCATGTCATGTATTGCATCATGTTGCTTGTGCATTGCTCCATGTTTGATTGTGGTTCCATTGCTTGTGTTCTTGCTTTGGGTAGAGCCGGGAGACGATTACGTGCACGAGGAACCTGTTGAGTACCCTAACGAGGATCAAGCCTTCGACAACTCTGAGAACTTTGCAGGCAAGATGACCATACCTTTGATATCACTTCTATCTTTGCTTTGCTAGTTGCTCGCTCTATCGTTACGTTAACTCTACCTGCCTTTGTTTATCATGCCTCCCATATTGCCATGTCAAGCCTCTAACCATCCTGTCCTAGCAAACCGTTGTTTGGCTATGTCACCGCTTTCGCTCAGCCCCTCTTATAGCGTTGCTAGTTGCAGGTGAAGATGAAGTTTGTTCCTCATTGGAACATGGATACTTTGGGATATCACAATATCTCTTGTTTAATTAATGCACCTATATACTTGGTAAAGGGTTGAAGGCTCGGCCTTATGCCTGGTGTCTTGTTCCACTCTTGCCGCCCTAGTTTCCGTCATACCGGTGTTATGTTCCTTGATTTTGCGTTCCTTACGCGGTTGGGTGATTTATGGGACCCCCTTGACAGTTCGCTTTGAATAAAACTCCTCCAGCAAGGCCCAACCTTGGTTTTACCATTTGCCATCCTTTTTCCCTTGGGTTTTCGCGAGCCCGAGGTTCATCTTTATTTACCCCCCCGGGCCAGTGCTCCTCCGAGTGTTGGTCCAAACTAGAGCCCTTTGCAGCGCCCCCTCAAGGAAACTTGAGGTCTGGTTTTAGTTGTATGGATTGCTCATCCGTTGTGCCCTGAGAACGAGATATGTGCAGCTCCTATCGGGATTTGTCGGCACAGTCGGGTGGTCTTGCTGGTCTTGTTTTACCATTGTTGAAATGTCTTGAGAACCAGGATTCCGAGCCTGATCGGGTCTTCCCGGGAGAAGGTTTATCCTTCATTGACCGTGAGAGCTTATGATGGGCTAAGTTGGGACACCCCTGCGGGGTATTATCTTTCGAAAGCCGTGCCCGTAGTTATGAGGCAGATGGGAATTTGTTAATGTCCGGTTGTAGATAACTTGACACTTGACTTCATTAAAATGCATCAACCGTGTGTGTAGCCGTGATGGTCTCTTCTCGGCAGAGTCCGGGAAGTGAACACGGTTTGGGTTATGTTTGACGTAAGTAGTTCCAAGATCACTTCTTGATCGCTTCTAGCTTCTCGACCGATGTGTTGCTTCTCTTCTCGCTCTCACTTGCGTATGTTAGCCACCATATATGCTTAGTGCTTGTTGCAGTTCCACCATATTACCCTTTTCCTACCTACAAGCTTAAATAGTCTTGATCTCGCGGGTGTGAGATTGCTGAGTCCCCGTGGCTCACAGATTCTACCAAAACAGATGCAGGTACCGAGGATACCAGCGCAAGTGGCGCAATCGAGCTCAAGTGGGAGTTTGACGAGGATCTTGGTCGTTACTATGTATCGTTTCCAGATGATCAGTAGCGGAGCCCAGTCGGGACGATCGGGGATCTAGCATTTGGGGTTGTCTTCTTTTCATTTGGATTTTGACTGTAGCCGGTGTAGCCGGTCTATGAGTGTATTTGAATGATGTATGATCTAAATTATGTATTGTGTGAAGTGGCGATTGTAAGCCAACTCTCTTTATCCCATTCTTGTTCATTACATGGGATTGTGTGAAGATGACCCTTCTTGCGACAAAACCACCATGCGATTATGCCTCTAAGTCGTGCTTCGACACGTGGGAGATATAGCCACATCGTGGGTGTTTCAAGCAAGGCCTGCGTCACTACGACAACAAGAATATCAAGCCCCTCGCATTCCGCAAAGGGGACCTCGTGCTCCAGCTCGTGCAGTGGACAGCCAGCCAACACAAACTAGCCTCCCCATGGGAAGGTCCCTTCATCGTCAATAAGGTCGTGCGCGACAGAAACGCGTACTACCTCATCGACGCGAAGAAGCCGAACAAGCACAAGAGAGACGCCTCCGGCGAGGAGACGGAACACCCTTAGAATGCGGAGCTCCTCCGCCCATTTTACAGTTGAACGCATGTGTGTATGTATTGCTACCTTTTGGGAGTAATGAAAGCAACAGGTCCCCCGGACAACACTGGGGGCTACCTTCTCGGTTCTATAGTATCTCTTTTCTACATACTTAACCTTCTCCCGGTCGGCACGTGCTACGTCTCGAGCTTGCGTTGGTTTTCCCTGAAGAGGAAGGAGTGATGCAGCACAGTAGCGTAAGTATTTCCCTCAGTTTTTGAGAACCAAGGTATCAATCCAGTAGGAGGTCACGCGCAAGTCCCTCGTACCTGCACAAAACGATAGCAACTCGCAACCAACGCTTAGGGGTTGTCAATCCCTTCACGGTCACTTGCAAGAGTGAGATCTGATAGAGATAATATTTTTGGTATTTTTGATAGATAGATGCAAAGTAAAAAGTAAAAGGCAAAGTAAAAACAAAGCAAGTAAATAAAGTGATATAGATTGATATGATGAGAATAGACCCGGGGGCCATAGGTTTCACTAGTGGCTTCTCTTAAGAGCATAAGTATTCTATGGTGGGTGAACAAATTACTGTTGAGCAATTGACAGAATTGAGCATAGTTATGAGTATATCTAGGCAATGATCATGTATATAGGCATCACGTCCGTGACAAGTAGATCGAAACGATTCTGCATCTGCTACTATTACTCCACCCATCGACCGCTATCCAGCATGCATCTAGAGTATTAAGTTAAAAACAGAGTAACGCTTTAAGCAAGATGACATGATGTAGAGGGATAAATTCATGCAATATGATAAAAACCCCATCTTGTTATCCTCGATGGCAACAATACAATACGTGCCTTGCAACTCTTTCTGTCACTGAGTAAGGACACCGCAAGATTGAACCCGAAGCCATGCACTTCTCCCATTGCAAGAACTACCAATCTAGTTGGCCAAACCAAACGGATAATTCGAAGAGACTTGCAAAGATAACTCAATCATACATAAAAGAATTCAAAGAAGAATCAAATATTTTCCATAGATAATACTGGATCATAAACCCATAATTCATCGGTCTCAACAAACACACTGCAAAAACAAGATTACATCGAATAGATCTCCACGAGAGAGGGGGAGAACATTGTATTGAGATCCAAAAAGAGAGAAGAAGCCATCTAGCTACTAGCTATGGACCCGAAGGTCTGAAGTAAACTACTCACACTTCATCGGAGGGGCTATGGTGATGATGTAGAAGCCCTCCGTGGTGGATGCCCCCTCCGGCGGAGCTCCGGAACAGGCCCCAAGATGGGATCTCGTGGATACAGAAGGTTGCAGCGGTGGAATTAGGTTTTTGGCTCCATGTCTGGTCTATTGGGGATACGTATGTATATATAGGAGGAAGGAGTACGTTGGTGGAGCTTCGACGGGCCCACGAGGCAGGGGGGCGTGCCCAGGGGGGAGGGCGCGCCCTCCACCCTCGTGACCGCCTCGTGGCTTTCTTGATGGAGGGTCCAAGTCTCCTGGGTCTTATCTGATGAGAAAATCACGTTCCCGAAGGTTTCATTCCGTTTGGACTCCGTTTGATATTCTGTTTCTTCGAAATACTGAAAAAGGCAAAAAACAGCAATTCTGGGCTGGGCCTCCGGTTAATAGGTTAGTCCCAAAAATAATATATAAGTGGAAAATAAAGCCCATTATAGTCCAAAACAATAGATAAAGTAGCATGGAGCAATCAAAAATTAGAGATACGTTGGAGACGTATCAAGCATCCCCAAGCTTAATTCCTGCTCGTCCTCGAGTAGGTAAATGATAAAAAGAGAATTTTTGATGCGGAGTGATACTTTGGCATAATTTCAATGTAAATCTTCTTAATCACGGTATGAATATTCAGATCCGAAAGATTCAAGACAAAAGTTCATATTGACACAAAAATAATAATACTTCAAGCATACTAATCAAAGCAATCATGTCTTCTCAAAATAGCATGGCAAAAGAAAGTTCATCGCTACAAAATCATATAGTTAGGCTATGCTTCATTTTCGTCACACAAAGATGTTCCCAACTTCTATACCCCCGATGACAAGCCAAGCAATTGTTTCATACTTAAATAATCTCAAACTTTTTCAACCTTCACGCAATACATGAGCGTGAGCCATGGATATAGCACTATGGGTGGAATAGAATATGATGATGGGGATTGTGTGGAGAAGACAAAAAAGGAGAAGGTCTCACATCAACGAGGCTAATCAATGAGCTATGGAGATGCCCATCGATTGATGTTAATGCAAGGAGTAGGGATTGCCATGCAATGGATGCACTAGAGCTATGAATGCTCAACAAAAGAAAACTAGTGGGTGTGCATCCAACTTGCTTGCTCACGAAGACCTAGGGCATTTGAGGAAGCCCATCATAGGAATATACAAGCCAAGTTCTATAATGAAAAATTCCCACTAGTATGAACAAGACAACTTAAGAGACTCATTATATGAAAAACATGGTGCTACTTTGAAGCACAATATATGAGACTCACTACATGAAGAACAAGGTGCTACTTTGAAGCACAAATGTGGAAAAGAGATAGTAGCATTGCCCCTTTTTTGGGCCTTTTTTGGCCTTTTTTTAATTGGGCAATGCTCTAATAATGATGATCATCACACTTTCATTACAACATATGAATTACAACTCGAAACTAGAACAAGATATGACTCTATATGAATGCCTCCGACGATGTACCAGGATGGTGCAATGAATCAAGAGTGACATGTATGAAAAATAATGCATGGTGGCTTGGCCACAAATACGATGTCAACTACAAGATCATGCAATGGCAATATGACAAAAGTAATGCATGTCATGATGATGATGGTGGAAGTTGCATGGCAATATATCTCGGAATGGCTATGGAAATGCCATGATAGCTAGGTATGGTGGCTGTTTTGAGGAAGATATAAGGAGGTTTATGTGTGATAGAGCGTATCGTATCACGGGGTTTGGATGCACCAGCGAAGTTTGCACCAACTCTCAAGGTGAGAAAGGGCAATGCACGGTACCGAAGAGGCTAGCAATGGCGGAAAGGTGAGAGTGCGTATAATCCATGGACTCAACATTAGTCAAAAGAACTCATATACTTATTGCAAAAATTTAGAAGTCATCAAAAATCAAGTACTACGCGCATGATCCTAGGGGGATAGATTGGTAGGAAAAGACCATCGCTCGTCCCCGACCGCCACTCATAAGGATGCACAAGCTAGGTACACTTCATGTTTCAAATTTGTTACACAACTTTAACCATACGTGCATGCTACGGGATTTGCAAACTTCAACACAAGTATTTCTCAAATTCATAATCACCCAACTAGCACGACTATGATATTATCACCTCCATATCTCAAAACAATTATCAAGCGTCAAACTTATCTTAGTATTCAACGCACTCAAAAGAAAGTTTCACATATCTTGAATACCAAGTATATTTAACATTAAGCAAATTACCATGCTATTAACGACTCTCAAAATAATCTAAGTGAAGCATGAGAGATCAAGTTTCTTTAAAACAAATCCACCACCATGCTCAAAAAAATCTAAGTGAAGCACTAGAGCAAAAATTATCACGCTCAAAAAGATATAAGTGAAGCACTATGAGCAAAACTATCAAGCTCAAAAGATATAAGTGAAGCACATAGAGTATTCTAACAATTTTCAATTCATGTATGGCTCTATCAAAAGGTGTGTACAGCAAGGATGATTGTGGTAAACTAACAAGCAAAGACACAAATAATACAAGACGCTCCAAGCAAAACACATATCATGTTGGTGAATAAAAAATAGCTCCAAGTAAATTACCGATGGAAGTGGACGAAAGAGGGGATGCCTTCCGGGGCATCCCCAAGATTTGACTTTTTGGTGTCCTTGGATTATCTTGGGGGTGCCATGGGCATCCCCAATCTTAGGCTCTTGCCACTCCTTGTTCCATAATTCATCAAAAAGAATTCACCCAAAACTTGAAAACTTCACAACACAAAACTCAACAGAAATCTCGTGAGCTCCGTTAGAGAAAGAAAACAAAAGACTACTTCAAGGTACTGTAATGAACTCACTCTTTATTTAAATTGGTGTTAAACCTACTGTATTCCAACTTCTCTATGGTTTATAAACTAATTTACTAGCCATAGATTCATCAAAATAAGCAAACAACACACGAAAAACAGATCTGTCAAAAACAGAACAGTCTGTAGTAATCTGTAACTAACTCAAACTTCTGGAACTCTAAAAATTCTACCAAAATATGAAGTCCTGGAAAATTTGTTTATTGATCAGAAGCAAAAAGAATCAACGCAAAATCACTCTCCAGTAAAAAGATGCAGCTAATCTCGTGAGCGCTAAAGTTTCTGTTTTTCAGCAGAATCGAATCAACTATCATCGTAGGTTATCCTATAGGTCCTACTTGGCACAAACACTAATTAAAACATAAAACCACATACAAACAGAAGGTAGATGGATTATTTATTCCTAAACAGAAGCAAAAACAAAAAACACAAAATAAAATTGGGTTGCCTCCCAACAAGCGCTATCGTTTAACGCCCCTAGCTAGGCATAAAAGCAAGGATAGATCTAGGTGTTGCCATCTTTGGTAGGCAATCCATAAGTGGCTCTCATGATAGATTCATATGGTAATTTTATTTTCTTTCTAGGGAAGTGTTCCATACCCTTCTTTGAGGGAAATTGGAATCTAATATTCCCTTCCTTCATATCAATAATTGCACCAATCGTTCTAAGGAAGGGCCTACCAAGAATGATAGGACATGAAGGATTGCAATCTATATCAAGAACGATAAAATCTACGGGCACATAATTCCTATTTGCAACAATAAGAACATCATTAATTCTTCCCATAGGCTTTTTAATAGTGGAATCCGCAAGATGCAAGTTTAGAGAGCAATCATCAAAATCACGGAAATCTAGCAAATCACATAAAGTTTTGGGAATAGTAGAAACACTAGCACCCAAATCACATAAAGCATGAAACTCATAATCTTTAATTTTAATTTTAATGGTAGGTTCCCACTCATCATGGAGTTTTCTAGGGATAGAAACTTTCAACTCAAGCTTTTCTTCATAAGATTGCATCAACGCATCAACAATGTGTTCGGTAAAGGCCTTATTTTGACTATAAGCATGAGGAGAATTTAACACAGATTGCAACAAGGAAATACAATCGATCAAAGATCAATTTTCATAATTAAATTCCTTGAGATCCAAAATAGCGGGTTTAGCAACATCACGGTTTTTATTTATTTCAATCCCACTTTCATCAATTTCATCATCAAGATCTAAAAACTCAGAATTCTTAGAACGCCTTCTAGGTAAAGGAAGATCATATTCAGATTCATCAAGATTCATATTGCAAAACAAGGATTTAATGGGGGACACATCAATAACTTTTAGATCTTCATCTTGATTTTCATAGGGATTAGAAGAACATGCTTTAATAAAGGCATCTTTGGAAGCACGCATCCTAGCGGTTCTTTCTTTGCACTCATCAATGGAAATTCTCATGGCTTTGAGAGACTCATTGATATCATGCTTAGGAGGAATAGATCTAAGCTTTAAAGAATCAATTTTAAGAGAAATTCTATCAACGTTCCTAGCCAAATCATCAACTTTAAGCAGTTTCTCTTCAAGCAAAGCATTAAAATTCTTTTGTGAATTCATAAACTCTTTAACACTACTCTCAAATTCAGAGGGCATCTTACTAAAATTCCCATAAGAGTTGTTGTAGGAATTTCCATAATTATTAGAAGGATTACTAGGATAAGGCCTAGGATTAAAATTCCCTCTATAAGTGTTGTTTCCAAAACTATTCCTACCAACAAAATTCACATCCATAGATTCATTATTATTCTCAAGCAAAGTAGATAAAGGCATATCATTGGGATCAAGAGGAGTATTTGTAGGAGCAAACATCTTCATAAGTTCATCCATCTTTTCACTCAAAACATTGATTTCTTCTATAGCATGCACTTTTTTACTAGAAGATCTTTCGGTGTGCCATTGAGAATAATTAGCCATAATATTATCAAGCAATTGGTAGCATCCCCTAATGTAATTTCCATAAAAGTGCCTCCCGCGGCTGAATCTAAAAGATTTCTAGAAGCAAAATTCAATCCGGCATAAAAAATTTGTAGGATCGTCCATAAATTCAAACCATGAGTAGGACAATTGCGAAGCATCAATTTCATTCTTTCCCAAGATTGGGCAACATGCTCATGATCAAGTTGTTTAAAATTCATAATATCGTTCCTAAGAGTGATGATCTTAGCAGGAGGAAAATACTTAGAGATAAAAGCATCTTTGCACTTGTTCCAAGAATCAATACTATTTTTAGGCAAAGACGAAAACCAAATTTTAGCACGTTCTCTAAGTGAAAACGGAAATAACTTTAATTTGACAATATTGTTATCCGTATCTTTCTTCTTTTGCATATCACACAAATCAATAAAATTGTTTAGATGGGTAGCGGCATATTCACTAGGAAGGCCGGCGAATTGATCTTTCATAACAAGATTCAGCAAAACGGTATTGATTTCACAAGACTCATCATTATTAAGAGGAGCAATCGGAGTACTAAGGAAATCATTATTATTGGTATTCGAGAAATCACACAATTTGGTATTATCTTGCGCCATGGCAACAAGTAATCCAACACACAAGCAAACAAAACGGAAAGAGAGGAGGAGATTGGGAAAGAGAGGGCAAATAAAACGGCAAGGGTGAAGTGGGGGAGAGGAAAACGAGAGGCAAATGGAAAATAATGTAATGCGAACGATAGGGATTGTGATGGGTACTTGGTATGTTGACTTTTGCGTAAGCCTCCCCGGCAACGGTGCCAGAAATCCTCCTTGCTACGTCTCAAGCTTGCGTTGGTTTTCCCTGAAGAGGAAGGGGTGATGCAGCACAGTAGCGTAAGTATTTCCCTCAGTTTTTGAGAACCAAGGTATCAATCCAGTAGGAGGTCACGCGCAAGTCCCTCATACCTGCACAAAACGATAGCAACTCGCAACCAATGCTTAGGGGTTGTCAATCCCTTCACGGTCACTTACGTGAGTGAGATCTGATAGAGATAATATTTTTGGTATTTTTGATAGATAGATGCAAAGTAAAAAGTAAAAGGCAAAGTAAAAACAAAGCAACTAAATAAAGTGATATAGATTGATATGATGAGAATAGACCCGGGGGCCATGGGTTTCACTAGTGGCCTCTCTCAAGAGCATAAGTACTCTACAGTGGGTGAACAAATTACTGTTGAGCAATTGACAGAATTGAGCATAGTTATGAGTATATCTAGGCAATGATAATGTATATAGGCATCACGTCCGTGACAAGTAGATCGAAACGATTCTGCATCTACTACTATTACTCCAACCATCGACCGCTATCCAGCATGCATCTAGAGTATTAAGTTAAAAATAGAGTAACGCTTTAAGCAAGATGACATGATGTAGAGGGATAAATTAATGCAATATGATAAAAAAAACCATCTTGTTATCCCCGGTGGCAACAATACAATGCATGCCTTGCAACTCTTTCTGTCACTGAGTAAGGACACCGCAAGATTGAACCCAAAGCCATGCACTTCTCCCATTGCAAGAACTACCAATCTAGTTGGCCAAACCAAACGGATAATTCGAAGAGACTTGCAAAGATAACTCAATCATACATAAAAGAATTCAGAGAAGAATCAAATATTTTCCATAGATAATACTGGATCATAAACCCACAATTCATCGGTCTCAATAAACACGCCACAAAAAGAAGATTACATCGAATAGATCTCCGCGAGAGAGGGGGAGAACATTGTATTGAGATCCAAAAAGAGAGAAGAAGCCATCTAGCTACTAGCTATGGACCCGAAGGTCTGAAGTAAACTACTCACACTTCGTCGGAGGGGCTATGGTGATGATGTAGAAGCCCTCCGTGGTGGATGCCCCTTCCGGCGGAGCTCCGGAAGAGGCCCCAAGATGGGACCTCGTGGATACAGAAGGTTGCGGCGGTGGAATTAGGTTTTTGGCTCCGTGTCTGGTCTATTGGGGATACGTTGGTATATATAGGAGGAAGGAGTACGTCGGTGGAGCTTCGAGGTGCCCACGAGGTAGGGGGCACGCCCGGGGGGGAGGGCGCGCCCTCCACCCTCATGACCGCCTCGTGGCTTTCTTGACGGAGGGTCCAAGTCTCCTGGGTCTTATTTGATGAGAAAATAACGTTCCCGAAGGTTTCATTCCGTTTGGACTCCGTTTGATATTCTGTTTCTTCGAAATACTGAAAAAGGCCAAAAAACAGCAATTCTGGGCTGGGCCTCCGGTTAATAGGTTAGTCCTAAAAAAATATAAAAGTGGAAATTAAAGCCCATTATAGTCCAAAACAATAGATAAAGTAGCATGGAGCAATCAAAAATTATAGATACGTTGGAGACGTATCAGCACATTCGGCTCGGGGGCTCAGGGGCTCGCCGGCTAGCCTGCGCCCCACTCTTTCCTTAGTCGAACTTGTAGCATGCACAACACCAAAGCCCTCTCTTCGCCTCAAGCCATAGTTTGTCACCCGGTTGTCCGGCTGGCAAAAGCCAAAGGCTAGAAGCATCCTCATTTGAAAAGAGGCTAAGGAAGGGCGTCCGGCTTGGTCAACCCGGCCGCCTCTCTTTGTTCTCTTAAAACCTGTTCGACGCATGACCGGCTGCGCTCTAGCCGGCTTCGCCGCCTGCAACCATCTGACCTAGTGGTTGTTTATCTTGCGCTCAACCTCCTGAAAAAGTCTAAGTATTGTACGCTTCCTCCCAAGTCCGAATGCATGTCCCAGCCAAAGACCGGCTCCCAGCTGTCCAGCTGACGGGGAGGAAGTTGATGCGGCTTGAACTACGTCGGTATTTACCTAAAGAAGAAGGGATGATGCAGCACAACTACAGTAGGTATTTCCCTCAGTGATGAGACCAAGGTTATCAAACTAGTAGGAGAACCACGCAACACTATGTGAACAGCACATGCACACAAATAACAAATACTCGCAACCCGACATATTAAAGGGGTTGTCAATCCCTTTCGGGTAACGGTGCCAGAAATTGGCAAGTAGTAGGGATAAAAATTGTGATAGATTGATAAATGTAAATAAAAGCAAATAAAATTCAATGAGGTATTTTTGGGTTTGTGGAAATATAAATCTAAAAATAAAAGCAAATAAAAATAGATCACGAATGCAAATATAATAAAGAAGAGACCCGGGGGCCGTAGATTTCACTAGTGGCTTCTCTCGAGAAAAATAGCATACGGTGGGTAAAAAAATACTGTTGGGAAATTGATACAACGTCAAATAATCATGATGATATCCAGGCAATGATCATTATATAGGCATCATGTCCAAGATTAGTAGACTGACTCCTGCCTGCATCTACTACTATTACTCCACACATCTACTGCTATCCAGCATGCATCTAGTGTATTAAGTTCATGGAGAAACGGAGTAATGCAATAAGAACGATAACATGATGTAGACAAGATCTATTTATGTAGAAATAGACCCCCATGTTGTTATACTTAATAGCAACGATACATATGTGTCGGTTCCCCTTCTGTCACTAGGATCAAGCACCGTAAGATTGAACCCATCACAAAGCACCTCTTCCCATGGAAAGAAAAATCAATCTAGTTGGCCTAACTAAACCAAGGATTCGAAGAAGAAATACGAGGCTATAAGTAATATGCATATAAAGATCAAAGAAGAGTCAAATAACTTTCATGGATAAAAACATAGATCTGATCATAAACTCAAAGTTCATCGGATCCCAACAAACACACCACAAAAAGAATTACATCAAATAGATCTCCAAGAGACCATTGTAATCAAAAGAGAGAGAGGAAGCCATCTAGCTACTAACTATGGACCCGTAGGTCTACAATGAACTACTCACGCATCATCAGAGAGGCACCAATGAGGATGATGAACCCCTCCGTGATGATGTCTAGATTGGATCTTGTGGTTCCGGAACTTGTGGTGGTTAGAATTGATTTCCGTCGACTCTCCTAGGGTTTCTGGAATATTTGGGTATTTATAGAGCAAAGAGGTGGTGCGGGAGGCCACCGAGGTGGGCACAACCCACCTAGGCGCGCCTGGCCCCCCAGGCCCGCCCTAGTGGGTTGTGCTCCCCTCGGAGCTCCCGTCGGGTACTTTCTTGGCCCAACAGGAGTCTTTTGGTCCAGAAAAAATTCACAAAAAGTTTTGCTGCATTTGGACTGTGTTTGATATTGATTTCCTGCGACGTAAAAAACAAGCAGAAAACAGCAACTGGCACCTGGCACTATGTCAATAGGTTAATCCCAAAAATGAAATAAAATGATTGTAAAACATCCGAGAATGATAATATAATAGCATGGAACAATAAAAAATTATAGATATGTTGGAGATGTATCAGCATCCCCAAGCTTAATTCTTGCTCATCCTCGAGTAGGTAAATGATAAAAACAAATTTTTTGATGTGGAATGCTGCCTAACATGTTCGTCACACATTTTTTTCTTTGTAGCATGGACTTTTGGAATTTTATGTGGTTCAAAGCAATAGTCTAGTTTTGACATGAGGATTTCAATACTCAAGCATATCAAAAAGCAACCATGTCTTTCAAAATACCAACACTAAAGCAAGTTATCCCCAGCCCATTATGCTCAATCATTGATCCATTCATGAAACACACTCACATATTAGCTACACCCAATGCTCAAGTACGATCATAGTGCCCCTTAGTTGGTGCTTTATAAGAGAAGACGGAGACTCAAATAAAAATAAAATTGCATAAAGTAAATAGAAAGGCCCTTCGCAGACGGAAGTAGGGATTTGTAGAGGTGCCAGAGCTCAAAGCAAAAAAGATAGATATAAAAACATTTTGGGTCGCATGCTTTTCCTATCAACGAAAATGATCGAGTGGTTTCCAATACTTTCCATCCTAGATATATCATAGGTGGTTCCCAAACAGAAAATAAAGTTTATTCCTTTTCCACCATACTTTCACTTTCCATTACTAACCGTATCCACGGGTGCCTTCCATACCAACACTTTCCAAGGAATTTAATATTTGACAACATAAAGTAAATTCATTTTTCATTTCGGGACTAGGCATCCCTAATACCTTTGTCGTACTCTCGTGCAATGACAAGTGAATAAACACTCATCTTGAGAATAACACATCTAGCATGGAAATATATCAGGCACCCCCTACTATTTCATGAGCGGTATGAGCACACAAAAGAGAAATTTATTTTGAAAATTAGAGATGGCACATACAAATTTTCTTAGAACGGCAAAAGAATACCACATATAGGTAGGTATAGTGGACTCATGTGGCAAAAACTGGTTTAAAGGATTTTGGATGCACAGGTAGTGATCATCCTTAGTGCAAATGAAGGCTAGCAAAAGATTGAGAAGCATCCAACTAAGAAACGAGAAATCTCATAAGCAAGCATTAAGCATAACTAACACCGAATAGTGCACCACAAGTAGGATGTAATATCATTGCATAACTATTGACTTTCGTGCTTGCATAGGGAATCACAAACCTTAACACCTTACTAAAGCATAATTACTCATCAACATGACTCACATATCACTATCATCATATCTCAAAACTATTACAAAGAATCAAGTTTACTTTGTCCAATGATCTTCATGAAAGTTTTTATTATATCCTCCTTGGATATCTATCACTTTGGAACTAGTTTCAGATGTTGCTTTTAAAAAGCTCAAACAAATATAAGTGAAGGACATGAGAATCATATTTCTTTCTCTCAAAATAACTTAAGTGAAGCAAGAGAGAATTTCTTAAAAAAATCTAACTCTCAAATAAATCTAAGTGAAGCATGAGTGCATTTCTTCAAAAATACTAAAGCACACTGTGCTCAAAAAGATATAAGTGAAGCATTAGAGCAATTCCATAGCTCATAAAGATTTAAGTGAAGCATAGAGAGAAATTCTAACAAGTCATAGCATAATTTTGGCTCTCTCAAATAGGTGTGTCCAGCAAGGATTCATGACTAAAAACAAAAAGCAAAACAAGCAAAGACTCAAAACATACAAGACGCTCCAAGCAAAACTCATAATATGTGATGAATAAAAATATAGTTTCAAGTAAAATACAGATGGTTGTTAGAAGAAAGAGGGGATGCCACTCGAGGGCATCCCCAAGCTTAGTTGCTTGATACTTCTTGAATATTATTTTGGGGTGCCTCGGGCATCCCCAAGCTTAGCCTTTTGCTAATCCTTATTCCTTCATCCATCGCGGTCTCACCCAAAACTTGAAAACTTTAATCACACAAAACTCAACAAAACCTTCGTGAGATCCGTTAGTATAAGAAAGCAAATCACTACTTTAAGTATTGTTGCAAACCCGTTCGTATTTTATTTTTGCATTATATCTACTATATTCCAACTTTTCTATGGCAAAAACTCTTCAAAGTAGACCATAGAAACATCAAAAAAAATCACACAACGCAAAGAAAACAGAATTTGTCAAAAACAGAACAGTCTGTAGCAATCTGGATATTTCGAATACTTCTATAACTCCAACAATTCTGAAAAATTAGGAAAATGTGAAAAATTTGTATATCAATCTTATGTAGAAAATTCAGAATTTTTGGTCACTTCTATGATTTTTAACAAATATTTTACTGGATGCAAAAGTTTCTGTTTTTCAGCAAGATCAAATCAACTATCACCCAACATGATCCCAAAAGCTTTGCTTGGCACAAACACTATTTAAAACCACAAAACACATCTAAACAGAGGCATAATTGGGTATTTCATTGAAAACAACAAGAAAACCAAAAAGCATAAAGATACAAGTTGGGTGCTCCCAACGAGCGCTATAATTTTACGCCCCTAGCTAGGCATAATGCAAAGGTTCAAGTATTTTCATCTTTATTTATATTTTCCTTGGAGGTGTTTTCCTCGGGAGGTTTTGCAAAAACAACATAAAACATCTTATCCATAGATACTTTAGCACTATCTAGTTGCTTATCATCATAACCCCTTTGATTTCCGGCAACAATCCAAGAATAGTGTTGATTAACATCATTGAAAATTTGTTGGATTATATCTAAAACAGGGACTTCCTTCTTAAGATTCTCATCAAAGATTTTATTATACCCAAGCAAATGTCTTAGCACATAATCAATCTTATAAAGAATTCCATCTATCACAAGTTTTCACGATTGATACCATAGAAATAAAAAAATTCCCTTGCTTCCCATACTATGTAATCAAATTCATTCATAAGAACAAGGGTGGACAACATTTAGACTTGGGATTCTTTATAACGGGTAACTCAAAAAACAATCTTTGCAAGGTAGGATGGGTACAGATAAATTTATTTTCTAGTTTCAAAACTAGTGCTAAAATAGTTTCCGCATAAGATTTAGTTCTCTTAAGTATAGGAACATCTTCAAGACTTAAATTTCCAACACAATTGAAAAATTCTTGGATACGTTCTTTTCCTATAACATTCCCTTGCCCCAAAACAAATGTTTTAGCATCCAGATTGCTAGAACGTCCAATCTTAGGAGTTAGGCCATCATATGTTTCTTCCATACCAAAATCACTCATGATTGCAAGCAAAGAGATAGATCTGACGAGAAAACAATGAACGAAAAGAGGACGAATAAAACGGCAAATTTTTGTGAAGTGGGGGAGAGGAAAATGAGAGTCAAATGGCAAATAATGTAAATTGCAAGTAGATGAGATTTGTGATTAGGAATTTGATAGATGTTGATGATGTCTCCCCGACAATGGCGCCAGAAATTCCTTTTGATGCGGTTTGAACTACATCGGTATTTCCCCAAAGAGGAAGGGGTGGTGCACCACAGCTACGGTTGGAATTTCCCTCAGTGATGAGACCAAGGTTATCAAACCATTAGGAGAACCATGCCACACTACGTGAATGGCACCTGCACATAAATAATAAACACTCGCAATCCGACGTACTAAAGGGGTTGTCAATCCCTTACGGGTAACGGCGCCAGAAATTGGCAAGTAGACGGGATTAAAATTGTGATAAATTGATAAATGCAAATAAAAGCAAATAAAATTCAGCGAGGTATTTTTTGGTTTTTGGAAATATAGATCTGAAAATAAAAGAAAATAAAAATAGATCGCAAAAGCAAATATGATAAAGAAGAGACCCAGGGGCCGTAGATTTCAATAGTGGCTTCTCTTGAGAAAAATAGCATACGGTGGGTAAACAAATTACAGTTGGGCAATTAATAGAACTTCAAATAATCATGATGATATCCAGGCAATGATCATTATATAGGGATCACGTCCAAGATTAGTAGACCGACTCCTACCTGCATCTACTACTATTACTCCACACATCGACCGCTATCCAGCATGCATCTAGTGTATTAAGTTCATGGAGAAACAGAGTAATGCAATAAGAACAACAACATGATGTAGACAAGATCTATTTTTGTAGAAATAGACCCCATCTTGTTATCCTTAATAGCAACGATACATACATGTCGGTTCCCCTTGTGTCACTGGGATCAAGCACCGTAACATCGATCCCATCACAAAGCACCTCTTCCCATGATAAGAAAAATTGATCTAGTTGGCCTAACTAAACAAAAGATTCAATGAAGAAATATAATGTTATAAGTAATCATGCATATAAGAGATGAAATAAGACTCAAATAACTTTCATGGATAAAAATATAGATCTGATCATAAACTCAAAGTTCATCGGATCCCAACAAACACACTCCAAAAAGAGTTACATCAAATAGATCTCCAAGGTACCATTGTATTGAGAATCAAAAGAGTGAGAGAGGAAGCCACCTAGCTACTAACTACGGACCCGTAGGTCTACAATGAACTACTCACGCATCATCGGAGAGGCACCAATGAGGATGATGAACCCCTTTGTGATGGTGTCTAGATTGGATCTGGTGGTTCTGGACCTTGCGGCGTCTGGAATTGATTTTCGTCGACTCTCCTAGGGTTTCTGGAATATTGGGGTATTTATAGAGCAAAGAGGCAGTGCGGGAGGCCACCGAGGTGCGCACAACCCACCTGGGCGCACTTGGGCACCCAGGCGTGCCTTGGTGGGTTGTGCTTCCCTTGGAGCTCCCTCAGGTACTTTCTTGGCCCAATAGGAGTCTTCTGGTCCAGAAAAAATCCACAAAAAGTTTCGCTACATTTGGACTCCGTTTGATATTGATTTCCTGCGATGCAAAAATCAAGCAGAAAACAACAACTGGCACCTGGCACTATGTCAGTAGGTTAGTATGAAAAATGATATAAAATGATTGTAAAATTATTGTAAAACATCCAAGAATGATAATATAACAGCATGGAACAATAAAAAATTATAGATACGTTGGAGACGTATCAGAAGTCGGAAGAGAAAACGAACAAGATAAATAGTTTATGGCCGAAAGCAAAAGCGAGCTGCCAGCCGGCAACAGGCACACACAAATAGAAAGCATATGAATTTACATACAACAAAAGACCCGCGCTCAGGAGTTCATTACAATAAACCTACACGCTAGTGGGTGGACTTGCTAACTAACCAAAACTTCGAATGCAAGAAAACACAGGAAAGCTAAGAAGCCTATGAAGCGGCCTAGCTGGCATCGGTCCGTGATAGCTCCTCCGTGGCGGCGGTTTCCATCCATGGCGGCTGCATCATCGTCCCCCTCGCCCCCCGTCTCGTTCGAGTTGCCCGCCGGGTCCTTGAGCGCCAGACCGAAGTTCTCGGCAGCGAGATCCATGTCGTCTTCCGCCTGCTCCGGCACAAACTCGTCATCGAAGCAAATGAAGCGAGGTAGCTGGCCTGCTTGGCGATCGGTGCGGACCATTGTGCCAAGTCATCCCCCGCCCGGCTCGCTGCACGACAGCTAGGCCTGGTCGACGCTTGGGTACCAGGACAACGCGAAGCGGAGCGCCATCTGACAGTGTCAAAACCGACAGATCTCATGGTAGGGGGTCCAGAACTGTGTGTCTGAGGATCAATGGTAACAAGGGACGATGGGGACACGATGTTTACCCAGGTTCGCGCCCTCTTAAAGGAGGTAAAACCCTACGTCCTGCTTGATTGTATTTGATGAGTACAAGGGTTACAAGAGTTGATCTACCTCGAGATCGTAATGGCTAAACCCTAGCCGTCTAGCCTATGATTATTCTGATAGCCTCTACGGACTAAACCCTCCGGTTTATATATACATCGGAGGGGCCTTGGGTTGTATAGAGTCGGTTTGCAGAGGAAGGAAATAATACATCTGGACACCAAAACTTTCCGTTCACGCATATAGGAGTCCTGCCCGGACACGGGGGATAAGCTTCTACTCTATCTTCACGGCCCATTAGTCCGGCCCATATTGAATAGGACGGACATCCGAGGACCCCCTAATCCAGGACTCCCTCAGTAGCCCGTGAACCAGTCTTTGATGATGATGTGTTCGGCATGCGGATCATCTTCGGCATTGCAAGGCGGGTTCCTTCTCCTGAATATTTCAAGTTAACTTCCCGTATAAGGTAACTATGTCCGGCTCTGCACAATCAATACAACCCTTAGCCACAAAGGCAAGATGTCAAAATAAGAACAATGTCTTTTACTGACAACTTTTTTGGCAAAGCATCACACTTGACTCTTTAATATTTTGAACCGTTTTCACGCCTCATGTTTCGTGTTTTGAGGCTTAGCCTCCATTGGCACATCTTGTCAAAACAGAGATCGTGCCCGCCCATTACGGGATTCTCATCAATGTGGTTTGGGTAACCCAACCGCGCCTTAGGCATGTTCTTGTTGGGAACAAGTGAGTTTTATGGCGTGAGAGGGGGACGTTAGATATTTTCACTGTCTATAAGAGGATAAAGGTTCCTCCTTTTTACCACGCCTTCTTATAGCTCCTGTCTTCCAACATCCAAGCTCTAGCGCCCACAACTTTGATCTTTCCCACCACCGTCACCCTCCCTAGCAATGGTTGGGTCCGGTTCCAAGCAAGTGGGAGGCCTCCTCCGTCACCGACAAGGACATCAAGGATCTCCGGAGCGCGGGCTATCTGTCCGCGGACATCGCGCATAGGCTCCCTGACAAGGATTGGGTTATCCCCACTCTGGAGCCTGGTGAGAGGGCTGTGTTCATCCCCCATTTCGTTTGAGGGTTAGGGTTTCCCCTCCACCCCTTCGTCCAAGGCCTCATGTTCTACTATGGGCTAGATTTCCATGATCTAGCCCCAAATTCCTTCCTCCACATATCAGCGTTTATCATCATGTGTGAGGTTCTCCTCCGCATCCCCCCACACTTCAGCCTATGGCTCAAGGTCTTCAATCTGAAGCTGAAGGTGGTCGACGGTCAGCATGGGCATCGCGTCGGGGCTATGGTTAGAAAGCTCCCCAACGCTGTCTAGCCCAAAGGGGCATTTGTTGAGACTGTCAAGGTGTGGCAGCAGGAGTGGTTCTACATCACCGAACCCCGCGACACCAAGTGGGTGGCCACGTCCGACTTCAGATCCGGATGCCCCATGAGACTCACATCATAGACCACCAAGGGCCTTGATTGGGGGCCCCAACAGGAGGTGAAGATGCTACAGAAGCACATCTCCAATGTGTTAGGTACGAACACTTGTCTCACAAACGTGATTCAAGTGATGATCTTCCGCCGTGTCCTTCCTTGCCAACTCTGGGCCTCCCCCATGTGGGAGTTCAATCCGGAGGAGCCACGGACCTTGAAGCGCTTCTTCGGCACCACGCACAAGGATATATGGAAGCAGCTTTTCAAGGCTCAAAAAAGTTGGCCAATGAAGACCGAGGACATCGGACTTGACATCGAGAACCCGGCCTCAGCGGTAAGCATAGTCTTTCCGAAGACCTATCCAGTCAATACTTCAAATATAGTAAAGATTATATCGCCTACCTTCTGTACAAGGCTGGACGGCAAAGGCGGAGCAGATCAACTGTCCAGCGCAGCTGCCTGAGAACCCAACCACACCCCAGCTAACGAAGATGTTGGCCCCGACGCCATATCAGGCGCCAGAGAAGAAGGCCAATAAGAAGAAGGGCAAGGAGGCCAAGGGAGGCCCCTGCCACAAAGGTCCTTCGGACATAGTGTCCGGAGAGACCTAAGCCCTCTCTTCCCACGACGGAAACGAGGAAGAAGAGGAGGAGGAGGTGGAAAGCGACTCCCTCATAAGGGGAGGAAAAAGAAGAGGGCGGCCTCCGAAGACCTGAAGGGGAGGCGCCCAAAAGAGGGAAGGTGACCCTCCCGGACAGTTCAGACTCAGATTCTGAACTAGTCCCCAAGAGACCTCCCAGGGTGAAGCCCCTGGCCGAATCATAAGTATTCAGAAACTTACTTGTTTATCTTTGGTCTTCCTGCTTTCATTATATAAGTTATTTTGTCATTTGCCTTTTAGCCATGCCCGTGAGCTCCTGCAAACTCCATTATCAGAGGGGAACTCTCTACCACCCGAAATGGCAGAGAGTGAGACACCGCTGCGAGCCTCCTTGCCCATCACCATGGTGGACACCAATGTGTCGTCCTGAAGGACCTCTCCTTACCGAGGGGGGAGAGCGAGGCCGTTGAGAAGGTGCCCGAGGTTAATACCTCAGTCACCGAAGAGCTAGGGAGGCGACCCCTATGACAACCAATAGCGAGGAGCCCCAACAATCCGGGCCTCGGCCGAACACCATTCGGGAGACCAACGTGGCTCCGGGATCGGATAAGCATCCCCCTTCGAAAGAGGGGGGAGGAGCATCAGCTCCATCTAAGGCTCTGGAGGAAGCACTGCAGCGTGCTTCCATCGTGGCGAAGCACCGCACCCTGATCACTACTAGGGAAAACCCTAGTAGTAGCGCTTGAAATATGCGTAGCAGTAGCGCTGGGTCCAGCGCTACAGCTAACTTGTAGTAGTAGCATTGGTATGGGCAGCGCTACTGGTAAGTATTGTTAGCAGTAGCGCTTCCTGGACCAACGCTACTGATAACTATCTATAGTGCTTGTTCAGATGATGCCTGCTGCTAAGCCAGCGCTTCTAGTAGGTGCTTTCCAGCGCTACTGCTAATATTCCTGCTTTCACAGATTTGCACCCCTCTACGTATTTGTGATGTATTTATACAGGCTCTATACAATAGTTTCATCACATCATACTAAACATACACTATTCTCACATATCATAGACATACAGTAGTCTCGTCATACCATCATCATCATCATCATTCAACATAAATATCATCACATCTCGAAAATAGCGATACACAAGTGCGATCATGTCATGTCTCAAATAAGTGCAACTGTATTGTCATGGCACACACACAAGTTTCATCATGTCTATCTAAATCATGATGTAGAAGATAAGAGCGATCAGCATGAGCAAGAGCGCGACTATGTAGTACTGGCGGTCCCGCCCCTGCTCATGCTGGAGTGTCCACCTCAAGTAACTACTTTCCGCTTCGGCTCTGGTGTCGAACCCTCTGTGGCTAGCACCCGGGTACCTGTGTACCTGGGCCTAAGCGGCTGGCCAGTGGTCGTAGACTCCTGGAACCCTCCCAACGTACACGGCATAGTAGTCCTTCGCCATCTCTGATCTATGTACCTGCATCGTGAGTTGATGAATTGAATGATAATATGCAACATAATGTACTTAAGAAAACAAAGAGGCATCATTAGCAAAATAAAAGCAACCAATATCATAAATGACAAAGTTCCTCATACCCAAACTAACTAACTGGAGCGATCTATGCTAGTTCAGGACCACAGTTTAGTTACATCGCATAGTTTCGTCGTGCATAAATTCAAAGTTTTTCCATAGAAACACAATAATGACACATTGTCATCGAAAATTAGTCCTCCATCTCGGCGGTCCAATCTTCATAGTCAGGGAGGAAGCACCCGAGCTTCATGAAAGGATTTAGGTCCACATGCTAAGCGACTAGCAGTTCTCGGACATTAGCCCGCATGATTGGCCCATGGTAGACCATCCCTATTGGTTCGAGGACCTGCTTCATGATCACTTGGGCAAGTTCACACTATACATGATAAAACTCAGCTCGGATTCGATGATCCAGTGTCGTTCCTATGCTTGTGGCCCAACTGACAATCTCAACATCTTTGGTAGTAGGTGACATGCGAAGGCGTTGATTATCCCTTCTGTACTCGATCAGGTGATGCATGAGGTAGAATCCATCATCCCTACTGCTGTGCGGTTGCTGGATGCAGCAGAAGTTGGTCTTATGGTGGAAAACCAACCCGGACTTCCTTTGCCTTTTCACCTTGATATATCCACCAGACAGGCTGAAGCTTATCAGGGCACTATCGAGAACACTCTTTATGTGTGTGTAATCCTTTTTCTTGATGTTCTTCGATGATTCCAAGTACAGAGCATGGGAGTATTCTAGGGACAGAATAATGAGCATGGTGCCACCCCCGTTGCGCAAATTAAGTACACCTCAAATTAGCCTCCATGCTTGCAAAGGAATGATTAACACTTATGAAAGGATATGCACGGATGACTTACGTGGGATGATAAGGCATGAGAATCACTTCCTTGTCCTTATTAGCGATCATGAATTCGTCGAGGTACTTGCTTGCATAGTCACAGTGCTCTTTGCAAACTGCCAAGAAGCTCTCATGCATATAGTACGGGTCCATGATGCAGATATATTTTATGTTCTCGATCCTGATGAAGTAGTTGAGATACAGTGCATACATGCGGATGAACTAGAAATCCAGCTTGGTCATGTGGAACATGTCGTAGATGTACTCAAATCGCAGGATGAATTGATTCACGGGCCAGTTCTCCATGTACAACTTCCCACCCGGCACCGGAGCCACGTAAAGCGGGTATGCTGGTTCTTTCGCGATCAGAAGGCTTTTCTCTCTGGCCAGCACATCTTCATCGAGTCTCTTTAGATCAATTGTCAGTATGTGCTCTAGCACTTTGGCACGTAGGATCGGCTCGCCGGCGACATGGAAATGAGTCTTACCTTCGACAAGTATTCTATCTACCATCCAGGGCTTCAGAGGCGGCTGGCTGCTTGAAGCACCTCTGGTGCCTTTAGGGCCTTTCTTGTCCGGTCTCCTCCTTTGCTTCTTGGTGGGTGGTGGTAGTGATCCCACCATACCTTCCCTCACCACCACCCCCAGTGTCTTCGGGCTAATCAGTGGACGGCCCTCGGGGGGTTGCTGGGTATAGGTGGCATCTGGAGGCGTCTCCTGCGAGGATCGCTTGAAATGAGACATTTTGCATTCCGCCTTAGGACGTTCCGGCTCCTTCAAATCAGGCAGCATCAAGTCATCATCTCCATGCTCATAGCCCGAGTCTTCGCCGTCCTGAGCCATCAATCCTCCATCATCCTCCATGTCATCATCAACATTTTCTTCTTCGACAGCAGGGGCGACATGAGCTGGCACTAATGGAGGCTCTCCCTCATGTCGTACGCTACCACCCGCCACGATAGGTGCAGGTAATTTGGTAGGTGGGGTGGTGTTCATAACTTCTTGAGAAGGTGGCATTGGCGTGATACTAGGCGTCTCGAGACGAAGAAGAGACTTCAGACAAGGCAAGAACTAGGTCTTGCATGCGCCAATCATCTTAGGGGTCTCGTCAGCATCGAATAGTACCGAAGGAGGCAAATCCTCGAAGCCCGCTAAGACACTGGCCATGTTAATCTTGAAGACGCCATCGGGCATCTCTCAGTTGTGGAACATGTGGTCCTTCGGCTTCACGATCGTTGCCTTTCCCACAACCACCTTATGGCCCTTGATGTCGTAGAGTAGGGTGCACGGGGTGTCGTCGGCCTACAAAGGAGACATGTCTGCGACGTCAAACATCTGAAGGGTAACTGAAACAAAATACTATAGACATGCTGGTGAAAAGGGTATGACGCGTAATTAAAATGAGGGCGTCGAGCTTAGCCAGCGACGAAGGCCCGCCGAGCATGCCAGAGACGGAGGTCGGGCTTCTATGAACAGGAATGGGACCTTTTGTGGTTCCTTGGGCAGGTGTTGGTGTTGTGGTGTTCGCCGAATTGCTCCCGGCAAAGCTGAGAAGGGGAAAATCCTCCGGCCGTGCATTTGGATTGCTCTTCGACCAATCAAAAATTGTCGTAATCAAGCTGGCCACCGCGTCAGTGACCACTGCATTGACTACCCCGAGCAACTCTTCTTTGGTCTCGGCTTTAGTCTTATTGACCACAATCGCGATCTTCTCGTTGCTGCTCTGCTGAGTGACGACCAACCTTCTCTTCCTTTTTCCCTCTGGCTCCTTGTGGTAGCACGTCTTCCAGGAGGCGCCATCTCCTATGCCGTGCACACGTCCATAGGACGGCGGCTTGTCCACCGGGACCTTTTTCAGTATGTTCAGGGCCCGAATGAATGGGGTGTCCCACTTGGGCCTCGCTGATGACTATGATGACTCGTCGCTTTCGGCTGCCTTTTGGTGCTGCTCTTTCTGCAAAAGGAACGTGGATGGTTTACTAATGTGACCAAACTTGCAGTCGAATTGATCGGAAGCTAATATGATAATGTGGTAATATAACAATTACCAGAAGTCTCGTGAACTCCCTTGTGTTCGTGTCCGTGTAAAAGATGTCCCACTTGTACCGGGCCCTGATCCAGTCATGCTCCAGCGGGTCGGTGAAGTCCGCCAAGGGGTCTGGGATTCCAAGACTTTCACGTTCGGCGTCCTCCTTGGCCCATATGTGCCTCTTCTCCTCGTAACCACGGCTTCTGAGGCGGTGGGTAGGTGTGTTCCTGGCCTGGAGCGCCTTCATTTTTTCTGACCTTGCCTTGACTTCTTCTTTACCGCAATTCTCCTTGAATTTTGCAAAGTCCTCTTCCATTATTGTCGGATTATCAGCATGAATCTTGGACCATGGTTCATTCTTCGCAATCGTTTTTTCACCCGAACTTTCTAGGAGGACAAGTCATTGGTGAAAGTCACCATCGCCTTGTCGTTTATCTTTGTCATGGCGACGTCGTCCCACGGTTCTTTATATTTGCCTTCATTCCGGCCAAGGAATAGGAACCTATTGCGCAACTTCTTTAGGAGCATGTGCTCCATATGTGGTATCTGCCTCAACCTCTCGTCATTGATGTTGGTAGTTTCCCTGAGGATGCATCCAAGTTGATTGCCCCAGCACGAGCGCGCATCCTCTGGTGCTATTGGCTCTAACTTCTTGGGGTGCATCTCCGTGACCACAATTTGTCCGATGCCAAGCTCGTTTGGTCTTCGTGCCCTCTTCTTCTTTGTTGCTTTACCGGCTATGACAACATCGTTGCCGGTCTCAGTGGTGGTGTCGGTGCCGATGCTAGTGTCGGCGTCGGTGTCGGGGTTGGTGCCACTGCCACCACCATGCAACCCCCCTCTTCTTCATCCAGGTAAATGAAATACTGATTTGCTGCCTCAATGGGGTCTTCGAGGCGAGCAGAAGCACCCACGACTTCAGCGTCGGTAGACATGTTTCCTATTCAACAATTTCAAATAAAATATATAATGAAGAGAAAAAAGGGCCCTATATTTTCTTGGAATGTTGATTCATTCCCCTTCCGGCAAATCCCGGGTACTCCATATGTCCTAGTTTCTAGCACAAGTCATGCCGAAAATCACAGAAATTTTCGGCATGACCTTTTCTAAAAAAGTGGACATATGGAGCGCCTGAAATTTGTCGGAACAGAAATGAATCAACATTCCGGCAAAACATAGGCCACTCGGATATTTTTCGACAATTGGCACAAGTTCATATAACAGATTTGATGCTATCTCAAGAGAACATGGCAACATCGTATGACAAATTTCCAGGACTTAGCAAATTAACCAAGTGTTAAAAACAACAATATTGTATAGGCTATATGCTCCTAAAACATCATCTAGGGTTTTATTTGCTACTGGTTTTTATTTGCCCTACGCAAATTTGCCCTGGCTAAATTTGCTCATTTGCTAAAAATATTGGCCCTAGCTATATTTGCTACTGCCCTAATTAGCTATTGTTTTTTATAATTTTTGCTACTGTTTTTATAGCTAATTTATATACCTACAAAAACTAATTAGCTACTGTTTTTTTATAAATTTTAGCTACTGATTTTTATACCTACAAAAACCAATTTGCTACTATTTTTTATTTATAGGTATTTTATATACCCTAAACTAAATTTCCCTAGACAAAATTGCCCTAAACTAAATTGCACTAAACTAAATCTCATAAACTAAATTGCCCTAAACAAAATTGCACTAAACTAAATTTCCTAAACAAAATTTCCCTAGAGAGAGCAGAGAGAAGAGAGAGAGAGAGATGAGGGTGGGGGAGAGGAGAGGAGAGGGAGAGTCTTACGGGGCGGTGGAGAGGGCGACT
>NC_041385.1:208225211-208269990 GCF_002162155.2 Triticum dicoccoides | reverse complement strand
CGCAGGGGCGACGGCCGGCGAGGTCGAGGGCGGGCGCAGGGCCACGGCCCGCGACGGCGAGGTCGAGGGCGTCGACGGCGGGCACAGGGGCGAGGTGGAGATGGGGGGAATAGGACTTGGTGAAATTTTGAGCTGGCCGCGCGGCGGTGTTAACTCACTATAGTGGTAGCGCTTGTTTGGAAACAAGCGCGGTAGCTAACTTAGCTATAGCGCTGGTCCTAAACAAGCGCTACTGCTAAGTATTCCAATTTTTATTTTTTATTTTTTATTTTTCCTTTTCTAGTTTTTAGTTTTCTTTTCTTTTATTATTTTCCTTTTCTTTTCTTTTTACTTTTCTTTTTCTTTTGTACTGCTTTCTCCCTTTTGTTTTTATTTTTTTGTTTTTCTCCTGATGATGGCGTCTCCCTCTCCCCCACTGCGCGAATATCACCTAAACAATGCATATATGTTGTGGTAACATATCAGTTGACCGATAACGGTTACTTAAGTGCGTACACAAAATATATACATATATATAAATGTAGGTTTCTGATCATCTGCATAGACGATGTTTCGCATTGAGCTTCTTCCCTTTCTTGTTCGCTGCCGAGTAATTGAGCCCGTCCTTGTGACTTTTCTGGAGCCATGGATTATGATCTTTCTTAGGTAATGTAGTATTGATTCTTCTTTTCACATATGCTTCATCATCATCGTCGACTGTCACACCCTGATTTTCATGGCACAACTCTTATGATTATAAATCATGATAAAATGTGGTTTGACAAAAACTTTTGAGTGTTTTGGACTTTGCATTGATTGGATTTTTGTCTGTTGTTTGCAAGTGCTCTAAAAATCAAATAAATCCTCCAACTCCTATACTTCATCTCCTTGCTCCAAACTCTTGAAACAATGATCATGCCATGTGTATAGTACATTATATATTTTTCTTACAAAAATAATTTGGCCAAAAAGTATTTTCTAAATTTAGTTTTCCAAAAACCCCTGAATTGAGGTTTGCACTGCAAGTACTTGATTTGGGGTATGAAAAATCTTTCAAAGAGTATTTTTGACTCCTATTAGGTATAGGATTACCAAAAACCACAAAAATATAATTTTAAAAGTTATTTACCTATTTTATTTAAAGGCTTTTTCTTTAGGCCAGAAATGGTCTTTGATAGGTTAAAATTATTTTAATACTTTAAAAATATTTGGGAAAACCTAGGGAAACTCAGTGGACATATATTGTCCATATATAAGAGTTTCCATACATGGTCATGTTCAAAATATTGGATAAATCCCTCAAAAACCCTTTCTGGATATTTCAAGCTTTTGAAATATTACAAATAAAATATTCTCTAAAAATTCCAAGAAAATTCTAGAATGTCACATATGACATGTTTGATGATCTTGCCAAGTATCATGTCATGGAGAATAGTATAACCCCATGAAACCCCCTCAAAACCATTTCTGTCCATTTTGAAGTTTGAGCGACTTTACATTGCCAAACATGTCCAAATGTTCTCAACCTTTGTGAACATCCTCAAATGGTCTAACTATTCATCTACACCAAGTGGAACAAGTTGGAGAACAAGTTAACTTGATCAAAGTGCCCCAAAACCCTTCCTATCCAGAACCAAATTTGAACAACTCTACATTGGCAACTTTATCCTTTTGATCTCAACTTTTGTGGACATATTCAGAATCTAAAATGATGACATTAAACCAAGTGGTGCATCACGGAGAATATATTTGCATGACTAAATCTTGGAAAGTCCATTTCTATTGATTTCTAGGGTTTACAAAAGTTGCATTGGCAACTTTGCCCAAATGGACTCAATCTTGGTGGAACCACTTGTTTTCTCATGCCATTTGGCCCTGTCAAGCCTTATGACAAGAGGAGTTCATATTCTTGCCCAAACCAACAACAAACACCTTCTGCCATTTTTCTAAAAACACCACTTTCACCACTTCCACAAATCTCCATAAGTTCTACTTTTTACCACAACTTCTCCTAGACCTATTCTACCTCCGGTAGCTCTCCCCTTGCTTTTGCTAAATAATTGATGGGTGAAACAGCCTCATTTACCCCTCTGGACGGCAGTTGCTCTCTCTCCCTCAACCTATCTCCTCTCCTACTGGCTATCCAGGGCATCCAATGCCCTCCCCACTTCTTTACTTCCCCCTAGAGCCCCCAGACACTAGAGTCCAAGCCCAGAGCACTAGAAAAATGGTCATGCCGGCCATATGCACGCTCTGGAGCGCGCTACAGTGCACTCCCGCACTGTAGCCGCCCTCTGCCCGATGCTCCCGTAGACCTCGGGCCTCTCCCTCGTGTCTCCCAAGGATGCCTCGATGTCTAAGACACGCAACACTGCCGGGACCTTCCTCCCTGGCCCTCCTTCTCCCTCTACAGAGCTCACTGATTGCGCCCTAGACGGCGCCCACTGTGCACCAATGGCTCCTCTATATAGAGACCCCCTCGAGTTCTCTGGCCTCTTACCGCTCTCCCTATCCCCCAGAAACCTCCCGGACAAGATCTCTCGCCCCCTCGTGCCCTCTGTCCACCTCCATGGCCGACGGCCTCTTCCACGACCATCTCGCTCTCCACCTCTTCGGACCTCCCCGATATGCCTTGGGCATCTGGATGGATGCGGCACTCCGTCCTGAGCTCTCCGGTGTGCAGCACACCGCGGGAGGTGGTCGGAATCACCGACACGGGCGGCAGCCAAGCCACTGCTCCAACGGCGTCCGCACACGCACGAGGAAGGCACCGCCTTCCCCCTACCTCCTTTTTCGGGCGCGGCCGAGTCGCACGCCTCCGCCCCCACCACCGGCCGGCGTAGATGGGGAGAGCAGCGCCGACGGCGAGCGAGGCCGACGCCCTCTGCCTGGCATCACGGGGTTGAAGTCGACGCGGGGTAGGGCGAGCGACCTGCTCGCGGGACCCGCCCGTCAGCCACCGAAGCGCCACGCCCAGCTGGCATAAGTGGAGGCACCCGCGTGAAAGAAGCCTTCGACGTGGCCCTTCCCAGCACGCTGCTGAGCTGCTGGGACGACCCACGGTCTATCGGTCGCCGTGTGCGTAGGATAAGGTTAAAGCCTTATTCCCTTTTCCTTTTTCCAGTCAACTTAAAAAATCCATAAATAATTCAAATTAACTCCAAATTTGATGATTCAAATTTCTAGTAGTTTCTAAAATCATGCCCTACCACATGGTGCTATTATAACATTTTTACAGAAGCATTTCCTTCGTAAATATTTATCAAATCCTATTTTCCTATTTCTGTGATGAACTTTAGAAAATCACAGAGAGCTCAAAATTGATCCAAATGCCATGATTCAATTCCTAGATGCTTCTAAGTTCATAACTTAGTTCATGAACATTTTTCTTAATACTTTATGTACCCCACAAAATAATGAGCCATTTCTTCATATTTGTCAACTTTGCCAATTCATAGGAAAATCATTTGAACTCCAAATCCAGTAAAACCAACTCCGAGAGGCTTCTAAAATCATGCTTTGTTAAATGGGTGCCTTTGCTCATTTTTCAATATAATGTATCTGTGCACTTCTTGCAAATCCGTAAACCCCTTGATTCCATCATATCAAAATGTTTAGAAATATCCACTGACCCAATTCCAATGAAATCACTCTGGTTATTTTTCATATAACCAGAGATGTCCTAGAAAAGTCAAATTAATATTTTTAGAGCACTTTTATTTTCTGCCTTGTTGTGTTGCTTATTATGGTTGCTTTCGACGATAGTTGACGAAGTAGACGAAATGCTCGGAGTTGGACCGGAGATATTGAAGACCTCGAAGACTTTGTTAAAACAGGCAAGCAGCCCTTTGACCATGATGAACCATTTTACATCATAATAGCATTTCGTTGCTTCACTGAGGGCATGATATACCTTGAATGGCAACCTTGCTAGGCTTGCCTCTGCTGCATACTCCATTGATACTTGAATTATTCATGACTCTACCCTTGCTAGAGTTGTGTTGGTGGGTTGTAGAAATATGCTATAGTAGATGGCTACGCAAGGTGGGTCAGGGTTATGCATGGAAAGAAACAAGTGTGGTTTGACATACTTGCAAATACTTGCAAACAGCCCCAGTGGGTGCCACTGATGCCCCTGGGAGATGATGATGAACTAGGTCACTACTTGGTGGAGAAGTAGTGTACCGAGGTTTGATAAAAGTGTTGTTTACAGAAACGGATTAGATTTAAGATTTGTCGACTATCCCAACCTTACATGCGCAACCACTCTACCCTTGTATGGGAAAGGGCATTATTGATTACCTAGGCCAATACTAGCTTGGAGACCGCGTTACTAGTGATAGGGGAGAGTTGGTGCTCTCTCTCGGGACGGGGTCGTGCCAGGTAGGGCGGCCATGACTATTTTCACAGGGCACCGGATACACCGTTGTGTCCCCTCTCGGATGTCACGATCTTGAGTGAGTCTCGTATGATGTACATCATGAGGATACGGAACAACGAGTGGACCCTTGTTAGTGTCGTCTAGGGAAAGATAGTTATCGGGTGCTTACCCTGGGTACTTGAGGTATCGCGGGTCGTGGATGACACGGAAGTTCCCCGAATCTTGTGGGTAAAGTGTGCAACCTCTGCAGAGTGTCAAACTATTCGAATAGCCGTGTCCACGGTCAAGGACAGTTGGGTGCTGCTGCTTAGACTACGTCCATATGTTTTTGACAAACAACACGGTTTGGTAAATCTATTGGGACGATTCGTGAGGAAGTCACGATGAGCTTGAGCATGAGTTGTTCATAACTCTCTCTCGATGTTGATGTCTGTAACCTCCTGATACTTGTTGCAGACGCATTCATATCCTTGATAAATGTTGATCATACTTGCATGAGAAAAACTAGATTTCTGCATAAGTGCCAATTTAGCAATAGTGCCTTGCATAATTATTCTGTTATCACCCTTGGGTTGCTTGCGAGTACATTCAAAGTACTCGTTGTCTTGCCACTGGTTATTTTATTGGCCAGGCATGAAAGAACACGATATGATGAAGAATACTTCGGTGACGAACATGCAAGCTAGGACGCTTCCTAGTCAGAATGTCTGTAGGGTTAAGGCAGATGGCATGGGTCCAAGTTATCGACAAAGATTTCTGCTGCGATGATACACTCAAGACTTGACCATAATGGTCCTACTTGTGTAAAACGGTATGTATGGATGTAAGACTCTTGTTATTCAGCTTCTGTGTGTTCAGTGAGCATTGATCTCTGGGTTCACTGTACATGTGCATTCGGTGATCTCGACTTATGAGTCGGGGTCCCCACAGAGCTGGTATCAGAGCCATCCTGACTGTAGGAAGCCTTAGTTAGCGTGTTCGTTAGTTAGGGTAAAACTATTTCCAAAACTATTACTAGTTTTCAAAACTATCTATACTTCTCCTCCCTTCTTAGTTTTTCGAAAACTAAGGTAAACTTTCCTTATGGATCTCTTTCCCCTTCAAAAATTTTGGTCGCTAGAACCCTTATGCCCCTGACCATCGGATTCCTTGAAATCCTTATGGATAGTCTAGAAGGAGGATGCCTTGTCAGACATCCACCCACATCTTCTGAACACAAGATTGGCGACACCACAACAAGACGATACCAACAGAAGATACATCTTTGAGGAATGAGGACATGAAGACCCAGAGGATGGAGATACCTTTGAATTTTCCCCAGGATGATGCAACCTTGTCCTATGACGATCAGGGTGTAAGATATGCAAGATCACGATATACATCGCTAATAGAGCAACCATGTCCTTACCATTGTTGTAACGACAACCACTGGTGGATGAGAACCTCGCCATTTGGTCCGCCTCACTATAGTGACCAGGAAAACGGTTCTCTTCATCCCCCGCTCTTGGTGTCGATGTTTTCATCAATGTAACCGACATGTTGGACCTCTACTATGCCTTGTTAATGTCCTTGCATAAAGGATTACAAACCTGGTACCATCGACGCCTTAGAAAGCAAAAGCAATCATCATGATTAAGAAGACAAGAGAAGACCAAGTCAAAGACAGCCACGAGGAGCCACCATCACCCCATCACCTCATCTGGCGAGAAGTTGTCGAAGATTCTTCAGGCTCAACCCAGATCGTTTCATCAAACAAGAGACGTAGCAACACCTGAGGAAAACTCAGGAGACTGCACGACGCACAAGGCACGACTACTGAGTCTGAGAACCCCTAGGGTAGGATGAGTCGTGTAACCCCTATGCGCAGTCGAGCCCGTATGATGGTTCAAATAGAACCATGATTGTGTGTTGCTTGTTTTTTATTTGTTTGTGTTTTGATATACGTCACACTTTTGCCCTAGGCAACAAGTACGCGACTATATCACCTTCCATACCCTGTTTCTTTGGTTTGGCCCTTTTTGCACCTGTTTGTTTGCACTTGCACTATAGAACCCCCTTTAGGCATTCCCCTCCTCTATGCTACCTCTCCCTCTCATCTCTCTCCTCAACTGAAGGCTGGCAAGACAAGATACACCAAGGATTCTACTTTGGCAACCAACCAGCACTGAAGACTTTTGCTACAACCTCCTCGACCAAGTGCAGCCCCTTAGGGTTATGGTTGCCCCTCAAGATTAGAGACCCATTCCTAGACCCTTCAAGACTTCATAAGATACCCCAGCTCGAATCCTTAACCATGTGCTTAGCCCACAGAATTGCAAGAGAACCTGTTAAGCCTCCGTAACCTTGCTTATCACTGGGTTCATTATGGAACTAGTGGACATAGTGAACGAGCACATTGTCATCCTAAGATAGCACCAAAACTGACGATGCCATAGGAGGAACCAAATTGAGGATATAGGAATAGAGGACAGATGACTTGATGAGTTTATATTAAAGACCTTGAGGAATTATCTGAGACTCTTCGGTGGATCATAAGGCTTTCATGTTGGTAGATGAACTTGATGGGATCATGTCAATAGAGAAGCATAGCTTTCATTACCCCCTGAGTAAATTGGATTTATAGGACAATTATGATCTCAAGCTAAAACTCCTAGAAGTATAAGGTTTTGACTTAGCCAAGGGGACGTTCATGGAAGATGGTAAGCATTACGATAATGACTTGGGGTAGACATGTAGGAATTCTCGTTGGACATGAGATTTGGATTTAAGTAGGTGATTCTAGTTGAGTATAGATGCTGAGTATATCTACATGGTTCAGAGTAAATTGGATTTAGATTGATGATCTTGATCATGATACCATGTTTCTCGATGGACAATAAACTAGGAGATTGGAATTGATGTAAGGATCTATATAAGCTTGAGGATTGGAAGTCCCTTGACCCTGACAATGGAAATTGGTGGACTGACTATAGTAAGGGTAGCCCTTCCAATCATATGGGGGGTTATAGGACATTAGAAGATCATGTGGAACACCATAGACATTGGATTTGTAGAATTAATGGATTATGTAGTGATTAATGGAAGTTAACGGATTGTTTGAGTTGATTCATAGGAAGGAAACAAGATTTTGGAGTGGCATACGACGTGTTTCCTTAGAATAGATATGCACTAAGATGGAGCTTGGAAGAATAGGATGAGCACTTGGATTGTCCTGTTTCATTCCAGCTTGGAAGCGTGTATGCTCTACCCATGGATTTTTAGGGGTAGCCATACATATGAGTTTGGGGATCGTAGACATATAGGATTTTATTAGACCTCCCCTCGGGAGTCACGAGCATATGTATAACATGAGTGGTGATTGGAGTTGACCTATACGAGATGATGCTCTCGGTGGTATAAGGTTATTTGTTTGAAGGACTAGGTAGAACTATTGGCACCTCAAAAACAATGCTTAAAGATAAGATGATAAATGTTCACTCGCACACTAGAATCTTTGAAACCCTTAAGCCCTACCAAGCCACAACATGGTCGGATCATGACCATGGGCTTGACTCTAGGTCGAGAAGACCTTGGCCAAAACTCAACCAAGACCACCACCAATACCCCATCCTACTTTATGTACCGCATGAACAAGTCCTCCTGGAATACTTAGACAAGTTAGTTGCCATATTCTTTGGCGACATACTTGTCTACCCAAAAACAGAAGAAGAGCCGTGCAGCTAGATAGAAGACAATTGAAGGCCGCGATGTCAAGAAGGAAGAACTACACCAAACACCATCGTCAAGAAGTAAACCTCCGCCCTGAAGACCAGGTGTACCTGCAAGCCACTTCTCTCGGAGGAACCAAGCATTTCCATGACAAGGAAACCCACACCAAGATTCATCGGCCCACTTCGAGATAACTCCAAGATTTAACAACCCCCTCTGAGATCACTACGAGACGAAGACAGTTACCAGCTGGAGTTGCCACCTGAGTTACCCACTATGCACAACATTTTCCCACACAACACAACCTCGGGAGTGTTTCGAACTTCCTAACTAGCCCGACCACTACAAGGACATCGATCACCGAGCCATCGATCCCCAGCCCAGTCTGACCTACCGTGAGAAACCCCTTAGCAACCTGGATCAAGCTGAACGTCATATGCGAAGCCACACCATCAAGTACCTCAAGGTTCAAGGGAGCACCACTCGGAAGCAGAAGCAGTACGGGGACGTGAAGACTACCCCCAAATCCAAGTCTCCATACTCCTTTCCGCGCCTAGTTTGGGAATCTCGGGGACGAGATTCTTGTAAGGGGGGTAGGTCTGTCACACCCTGATTTTCATGGCACAACACTTATGATTATAAATCATGATAAAATGTGGTTTGACAAAAACTTTTGAGTGTTTTGGACTTTGCATTGATTGGATTTTTGTCTGTTGTTTGCAAGTGCTCTAAAAATAAAATAAATCCTCCAACTCCTATACTTCATCTCCTTGCTCCAAACTCTTGAAACAATGATCATGCTATGTGTATAGTACATTATATAATTTTCTTACAAAAATAATTTGGCCAAAAAGTATTTTCTAAATTTAGTTTTCCAAAACCCCCTGAATTGAGGTTTGCATTGCAAGTACTTTATTGGGGTATGAAAAATCTTTCAAAGAGTATGTTTGACTCCTATTAGGTATAGGATTACCAAAAACCACAAAAATATAATTTTAAAAGTTATTCACCTATTTTATTTAAAGGCTTTTTCTTTAGGCCAGAAATGGTCTTTGATAGGTCAAAATTATTTTAATGCTTTAAAAATATTTGGGAAAACCTAGGGAAACTCAGTGGACATATATTGTCCATATAAAAGAGTTTCAACACATGGTCATGTTCAAAATATTGGTTAAATCCCTCAAAAACCCTTTCTGGATATTTCAAGCTTTTGAAATATTACAAATGAAATATTCTCTAAAAATTCCAAGGAAATTCTAGAATGTCACATATGACATGTTTGATGATCTTACCAAGTATCATGTCATGGAGAATAGTATAACCCCATGAAATCACCTCAAAACCATTTCTGTCCATTTTGAAGTTTGAGCGACTTTACATTGCCAAACATGTCCAAATGTTCTCAAACTTTGTGAACATGCTCAAATGGTCTAATTATTCATCTAGACCAAGTGGAACAAGTTGGAGAACAAGTTAACTTGATCAAAGTGCCCCAAAACCCTTCCTGTCTAGAACCAAATTTGAACAACTCTACATTGGCAACTTTCTCCTTTTGATCTCAACTTTTGTGGACATATTCAGAATATAAAATGATGACATCAAACCGAGTGGTGCATCAAGGAGAATAGATTTGCATGACTAAATCCTGGAAAGTCCATTTCTGTTGATTTCTAGGGTTTACAAAAGTTGCATTGGCAACTTTGCCCAAATGGACTCAATCTTGGTGGAACCACTTGTTTTCTCATGCCATTTGGCCCTATCAAGCCTTATGACAATAGGAGTTCATATTCTTGCCCAAACCAACAACAAAACACCTTCTGCCATTTTTTAAAAAACACCACTTTCACCACTTCCACAAATCTCCATGAGTTCTACTTTTTACAACAACTTATCCTAGACCTCTTCTACCTCCAGTAGCTCTCCCCTGGCTTTTTCTCAATAATTGATGGGTGAAACAGCCTCATTTACCCCTCTGGACAGCAGTTTCTCTCTCTCCCTCAACCTTTCTCCTCTCCTACTGCCTCATTTACCCCTCATTTACTCCCGCACTGTAGCCACCCTCTGCCCGATGCTCCCGTAGACCTCGGGCCTCTCCCTCGTGTCTGCCAAGGATGCCTCGACGTCTAAGACACGCAACACTGCCGGGACCTTCCTCCCTGGCCCTCCTTCTCCCTCTACGGAGCTCACCGAGCGCGCCCTAGACCGCTCCCACTATGCACCAACGCCGCCTCTATATAGAGCCCCCCCTCGAGTTCTATGGCCTCTTACCGCTCTCCCTCTCCCCCAGAAACCTCCCGGACAAGATCTCTCGCCCCCTCGTGCCCTCTGTCCACCTCCATGGTTGGCGGCCTCTTCCACGGCCATCTCGCTCTCCACCTCTTCGAACCTCCCCGATATGCCTTGGGCATCTGAATGGCTGCGGCACTCCGTCCTGAGCTCTCCGGTGTGCAGCACACCACGGGAGGTGGTCGGAATCGCCGACACAAGCGGCGGCCAAGCCACTACTCCAACGGCGTCCGCACATGCACGAGGAAGGCGCCGCCTTCCCCCTGCCTCCTCCTTCGGGCGCGGCCGAGCCGCACGGCTCCGCCCCCACCGCCGGCTGGCGCAGATGGGAAGAGCAGCGCCGACGGCGAGCGAGGCCAACGCCCTTTGCATGGCGTCGCGGGGTTGAAGACGACGCGGGGCAGGGCGAGCGACCTGCTCGCAGGACCCGCCCGTCAGCCACCGAAGCGCCACGCCCAGCTGGCATAAGTGGAGGCGCCCGCGTGAAAGACGCCTTCGACGTGGCCCTTCCCGGCACGCTGCTGAGCTGCTGGGCCGGCCGACAGTCTATCTGTCGCCATGCGCGCAGGATAAGGTTAAAGCCTTATTCCCTTTTTATTTTTCCAGTCAACTTAAAAAATCCATAAATAATTCAAATTAACTCCAAATTTGATGATTCAAATTTCTAGTAGTTTCTAAAATCATGCCCTACCACATGGTGCTTTTGTCACATTTTTACAGAAGCATTTCCTTCGCAAATATTTATCAAATCCTATTTTTCCTATTTCTATGATGAACTTTAGAAAATCACAGAGAGCTCAAAATTGATCCAAATGCCATGATTCAAATTCCTAGAGATTTCTAAGTTCATAACTTAGTTTATGAACATTTTCCTTAATACTTTTAGTACCCCACAAAATAATGAGCCATTTCTTCATATTCGTCAACTTTGCCAATTCATAGGAAAATCATTTGAACTCCAAATGCAGTAAAACCAACTCTGAGAGGCTTCTAAAATCATGCTATGTTAACTGGGTGCCTTTGCTCATTTTTCAATATAATGTTTCTGTGCACTTCTTGCAAATCCATAAACCCCTTGATTCCATCATATCAAAATGTTTAGAAATATCCACTTACCCAATTCCAATGAAACCACTCTGGTTATTTTTCATATAACCAAAGATGTCCTAGAAAAGTCAAATTAATATTTTTAGAGCACTTTTATTTTCTGCCTTGTTGTGTTGCTTATTATGGTTGCTTTCAACGATAGTTGACGAAGTAGACGAAATGCTCAGAGTTGGACCAGAGATATTGAGGACCTCGAAGACTTTGTTAAAAACAGGCAAGCAGCCCTTTGACCATGATGAACCATTTTACATCATAATAGCATTTTTGTTGCTTCACTGAGGGCATGATATACCTTGAATGGCAACCTTGCTAGGCTTGCCTCCGCTGCATACTCCATTGATACTTGCATTATTCATGACTCTACCCCTGCTAGAGTTGTGTTGGTGGGTTGTAGAAATATGCTATAGTAGATGGCTACGCAAGGTGGGTCAGGGTTATGCATGGAAAGAAACAAGTGTAGTTTGACATACTTGCAAATACTTGCAAACAGCCCCAGTGGGTGCCACTGATGCCCCTGGGAGATGATGATGAACTTGGTCACTACTTGGTGGAGAAGTAATGTACCGAGGTTTGATAAAAGTGTTGTTTACAGAAATGGATTAGATTTAAGATTTGTCGACTGTCCCAACCTTACATGCGCAACCACTCTACCCTTGTATGGGAAAGGGCATTATTGATTACCTAGGCCGATACTAGCTTGGAGCCCGCATTACTAGTGACAGGGGAGAGTTGGTGCTCTCTCTTGGGACGGGGTCGTGCCATGTAGGGCGGCCATGACTGTTTTCACAGGGCACCGGATACACCGTTGTGTCCCCTCTCGGATGTCACGATCTTGAGTGAGTCTCGTATGGTGTACATTGTGAGGATACGGAACAACGAGTGGACTCCTTGTTAGTGTCATCTAGGGAAAGATAGTGATCGGGTGCTTACCCCGGGTACTTGAGGTATCGCGGGTCGTGGATGACACGGAAGTTCCCCGAATCTTGTGGGTAAAGTGTGCAACCTCTGCAGAGTGTCAAACTATTCGAATAGCCGTGTGCACGGTCAAGGACAGTTGGGTGGTGCTGCTTAGACTACGTCCATATGTTTTTGACAAACAACACGGTTTGGTAAATCTATTGACGCGATTCATGAGGAATTCACGATGAGCTTGAGCATGAGTTGTTCATAACTCTCTCTCGATGTTGATGTCTGTAACCTCCTGATACTTGTTGCAGACGCATTCATATCCTTGATAAATGTTGATCATACTTGCATGAGAAAAACTAGCTTTCTACAAAAATGCCAATTTAGCAGTAGTGCCATGCATAATTATTCTGTTATCACCCTTGGGTTGCTTGCGAGTACATTCAAAGTACTCATTGGCTTGCCACTGGTTATTTTATTGGCCAGGCATGAAAGGACATGATATGATGAAGAATACTTCGGTGACGAACATGCGAGCTAGGACGCTTCCTAGTTAGAATGCCTGTAGGGTTAAGGCAGATGGCATGGGTCCAAGTTATCGACAAAAATTTCCGCTGCGATAATACACTCAAGACTTGACCATAATGGTCCTACTTGTGTAAAACGGTATGTATGGATGTAAGACTCTTGTTATTCAACTTCTGTGTGTTTAGTGAGCATTGATCTCTGGGATCACTGTACACGTGCATTCGGTGATCTCGACTTATGAGTCGGGGTCCCCACATCATCTTCCCTCATCGGGTTGCCGTATTGGTCGTAGTCTTCCTCGTTGGCGACTCCATCCATTCTGATGATGCTCCTTTTGGATCTCCTCACAACAACATGGTTGGGATTGGCCTGGTCGGTTATGAAGAAGCATTGTGCCACGTGCTTAGCGTGTACCCATGGCTCATTTTTGGCGATGACATTAACGTTCACGGGAGTGCTCTTCGCATCGGGTATAGACATGGTGGTGAAATACTTGTTTTCTCTTACGACGTCCTTAGCCCATCTGACACGGAACATCGTTGCATCGTGCATTCCAGCATAGTCAAGCTCCCAGATCTCTTCGACCCTTCCGTAGAATCTTTCAGTTGTGCCGTTGGCGTCAGTCACGCATTGAATTTTCACCCTGGAGTTCTGGTAATCACTGTCCATGTCTTTGGCCTCCGTGTAGAACGTGTACCCTTTAATATCGTAGGACTGATAGGTCGCGAGCTTGGCCGCAGGGCCATGTGCTAAGGTGTGTATGAGCAATCCGTCTGAACTGCCCTCTTCCGGGGGATTTTCAAGAACTTGCTCTTTGAACCAACGCAAGAAAGTGGCGTTGTGATCTACAGTAACTTCGTCGTCCGTATTGAGCATCCTCTTATGATGGTACTTCTTTGCAATGCTTTCTTTGTGCTGTGCCACATAATCATCTACCACATCTAGGTGTTGTATCACTACTAAGTTAGCCCTGTCAAAGTCGTTCCGTCGATCCGGGTAGTCCACGTTCAATTCCCTCCGGCCGTTGTTGTGACCATATCCTTCGAGCTTCTCATCGTGCTTCTTGGCGGGCAAACCAACCAAAGGGTCTCCGACACTTATATAATTCTCACAAAAGGAGACGCACTCATGCGTCAGATACCCCTGGACGATGCTCCCTTCGGGACGGGACATGTTACGAACAAATCCTTTGATGACCCCATTCATCCTCTTAAACGGCATCATGCTGTGAAGGAATGTCGGCCCGAGGTCGATGATGTCATCCATGATGTGGACACACAGATGCACCATGACGTCAAAGAATGCGGGCGGCAAGTACATTTCAAGCTCACATAGTATGACAACGATCTCTTCCTATAGCCTTCGGAGCTGCTTCACACTTATGGACTTTTGAGATATAACGTCGAAGAAGTTGCAGAGACCAGTAAGTGTGTCACGGACGTGCTTCTCCATTATCCCTCTATTGGCAACCGGGAGTATCTGCGTCATCATCACATGATAGTCATGAGACTTCATCCCACTGAACCTTTTCTTCTTGGGGTCTAGAAATCTGCTTATCCTCCCATAGTAACTGGAACTGACTTTGATTCCCATAAGGCACTTGATGAATTGACCGATCACCTTCGCACTTAAGGTGAAGCAAGAAGGGGGGCAATAATTCTCCTCCTTCTTGTTGACTTTTCTTCCCCTTTCCCCCTCCTCCATCTCCGTCTCCATCTCCTTTATCAACTTTTTACAGTGGAGATCTTTCCTGATCTTCAAATCTTCCAAGTCGTTCCTTGCCTTCGGCCCATCCTTGGTCTTCTTCGGCATGTTCATCAGTGTGCCAAGCAAGCTCTCGAGGACATTCTTCGTGATATGCATTTGATCAAGGCAATGAGGTGTGTCGTGATTGGGCCAATACTCCATGTCCCAGAAAATAGACCTCGTTTTCCATACCTTCAGCAGTGGCTCCGGCGCCTTTTTAATCTTTCCCGGCATGGGGCATTGTTCACAGTTTCTCAACAGTTCATCGATTTTGGTGCCGCTCCTCTTACATGGAGGTCCTCAAAGCTCAGCCAACCCATTGAATAGATCTCCATGCTTTCTCCACGGGTCATCCTTCTCGAGCAATCTATGATGCCCCATGTACACGATTTTCCCGGACCCGCCATCTTTCATTGACGTAAGCTGCTAAGATGTTGTATCATCCATGCACCTCGTGCATCCGCAGTATCCGTGGCACACCTGGCCTAAGGTGTACCCGTAACCGAGATAGTCATGCACCATCGTCATCAGCAAGGCTCTCATATGGAAATATTCTCCTTTGCTGGCATCCCATGTCCATGTCGGTGTTTTCCATAACGTGTCTAGATCCTCTTACAGAAGCCCCATATACAGGTTAATACTATATCCCAATTATTTCGGCCCTTGAATCAGCATGCTCATGTGTATGTACTTTGTCTTCATGCACTTCCACAGGAGGGGGAGAGGTTGTACGTCCATACAAACACGGGCCATGTGTTGTGGTTGGTGTTCTGGTTTCCAAACAGATTCATGCCATCGGTACTCGCACCAAGCACGATGTTCCTTGGATCTTCTGCAGAAAATCCATATAATGCGTTGAATGCTCTCCACTGGCTACCATCTACGAGGTGTCTAAGCCTCGGATCATCTCCATCGTCGGGCTTCTTCCTATCCGTGTGCCAGCGCATGAGCTTTGCTTCCTTAAGATCTACGAAATACCGCTGCAGACGGGGAGTGATCGGAAAGTACCATACAACTTTCTGAGGAGCTTTCTTTCCCGCCTTCTTGTATAGAGAAGCATTGCACACTGGGCAATTGGTTTTTTCCGCATGCTCCCCCCGATAAATGATGCAATCATTGATGCATGCGTGGTACCTAATGTGCGGCAAATCAAAAGGGCAAACGATTTTCTTGGCCTCCTCAACACTAGTAGGACACAGGTTCCCCGCGGGAAGAACTATATTATGTAGATACTTCAAATGCTCATCTAGGCTTTTGTCTGTCCATTTGTTTTTGGCCTTCGTCTTTAGAAGTTCGAGCGTGAAACTCAAGCGGGTTACCTCGGGATCGCAACCGTCATACAATGGAGTCCTCGAGTCTACTTCAAGTTGCGCCAGCTTGGCCTCCTCTCTAGAAGCAGCTCTCTCGCTAGTCATACTCTTACAAAGGAGGTCTCGAACATGAGGGTCCTGCATGACTGCACTTAGTAGCATTGAAGACTGCGGCATGACCGCCGCCTCTTCTCTGCCATGTCTGGACTCTTCTTTGCCGTGTCCGGAATCTTCTTTGCCGCCGTTATTTCCGGACTCTTCCCCGGCGCCATGTCCGGCGCCATCATCTTCGTGTCGATCGGTCATCTCTTCGTCTAGCCCCATGTTGTTATTTCCTACCATGTGAACGTCCTCCTCATCATCTTGTTCTTCACTTATCCACTGAGTATATCCATCCATGAAACCATTCATCAGCAGGTGCGCCTTCAAAGTGCCACGATCAAAAGGGTCCAAAAGGAATCCTTCCTTGCATCTTGCACACGGACATCTAATCCTAGTCTGATTATTTGCATACATGTCCATCACCGCGGATTGCATGTAGCGCTCCACCTTCCATCCACTCACCTTCATGACCGTTTGCACGGTATAAAAGCAAAAGGGTTGTAAAATAAATAATGCATGCTTCAAAGTCATATAAAATTTTGGCATGACCGTGCCTAAAAATAGGACATATTGAGTTTGCTCGAAATTCACCGAAACGGAAATAAATCGACATTACGGCAAAACATAAGCAACTCGAGGGCATGTCACTCACACAAATCTCTCCATATATATATATATATATATATATATATATATATATATATATATATTCACACACATATTTCCATTCTTGAAATGAGCAACTTTTTTACTCACCTATATATCTCCCAAGAGAGACCGATCGAGAGCACGCGGTTAATTAGATGATGAGAGAGAACAATCGAGAGAGCACGTGTGTATGGCTAAATAGCTAGCTAGATCTAGTTGTTGGGGAGGAGAGGTGAATCTAGCTAGCTAACTAATGGAGAGGGAGTTATGGTTGAGGGGGCCATTAATGGGGAGAGAAGAGAGTTGTAGGAAAAAGAGAGAGATGTGAGAGAGGCCATTTATGAAGGAGGGTGCCATTAATGAGGAGAGAAGAGAGGTAGGAGGAAGAGAGAAGAAGAGCAACAATGGTGGAGAGTGCAGAGGGGAAAGGAGGGGGAGAGAGGGCAAAGTGGGGGAGAGGAGGGGAGGGGGTGAAAAGGTGGCACCATTCGCAACTAGCAGTAGCGCTGCTTAGAAAAAAGCATTGCTGCTATGGGACTTAGTAGTAGCGCTCTCCTGGAAAAGCGCTACTACTAAGTGGGGCCCATTAGCAGTAGCGGCGCAGTAAAATCAAGAGCTACTACTAAACAGTTAGTAGTAGTGCTTGTTTCTGTACAGCGCTACAACTCCAGCTATCATCGGTGGCCTCGTCTGGTCCCACATAGTAGTAGCGTGTTTCTTATTCCCAGTGCTACTACTACAGAGTTACTAGTAGCGCTTGCCAGGAAAAGAGCTACTGCTAAATATCAGCAGCGGTTACTATTTTATAGCGCTACTACTATGCTATTGTGTATAAGCATTTTCCTAGTAGTGGATGGGTGCGGTGGTGGAGAAGGTTCAGTCTCCTAAGAGCAGATTGAACGAAGCCTTCAACATCCTACTGACAGGCTTTGAGGTATGCGACATAATGTTCTAAAACTTTCCATACAAAAGAATAAAACTGCATGTAGACAGTAGCCCCTGAGGCTTTGTCCGGTTTAGAAAAACCCGGATAGACGATCCACATAGTATTCAAGAGAGTAACATATTGTGTTGTTATTTTAACAGGCCTCCCTGTTGGCAGCAACCGCCCAGGCCGCAGAAGTTTCTGAACTCAATTGGAAGCTTCAAGTGGCAGATGAGGAAATCGACCGCATTAATAAGCAGTTTGACGAGACGCAAGGTATGCGTATAGTGGTTAAAAAGGAACTTATTTTTATATTATAAGTAATATGTATATTTAGAGGTTAACGCATGGAATGCGTTAATTATGACCACAGCTGGCGCGGCCGAGGTCGAGACCCTCAAAGGCGCCCTCGCCCAGGCCAAGAAAGTGGCGGAGGTGAATAAGGCAGCCGCTGATAAAGCAGTTGTTGAACTAGAGGCTGAACAAATTGCCCACCGCCAACATGAAGCTCAGGTGGCCGAAGTCGAGTAGGAGCTGAAGGATGCCATCAGCAAATGCGAGACATTGGAGCAGAAGATTTCGACCTAGTCCTCTGAGCTTGCCAAGGCTCTCCGTGATGCCAAAGAGGCGTGGCGCGAGTCCCGGAGCGCTCGTGAAGAGATCCACCAAGCGAGGTAGATAGCAGTTGGTAAGGCCTTTCTTTTGCAAAGTTTTTTATGGAGGTCAGAGGTACGCTTTGCTCACACAAGTGTGGAGTTCTCTAGGCGTGTTTGCGGATCTTCCGAAGAGTGTTGTCGATGCCGCACAGTTCTTCCGAGCTCAGGAGGGGAACTCGACCGAGAAGCTATTCTGGTCGCAATATCTTGTGCCGGAACACCCGGTGCTATTGAACGACCAGCTGAAGCAGCTGGCGAAGTTGCATAGGGTGGCAGGCCTGGCCATGAAGGACGTAATAGTCCAACTCTGGCCGGCCGAGCCGATTCCTAGAACCTACTTTGGTTTGGAGAAGCGGCTGGTCGATGCGTCGCCCCGGATAGATGCTATAAAGCGTTCAACCTGCATAGAGGGTCCCCGGATGGCCTTCGCCCACGTCAAGATGCAATGGGCGAAGATGAAGGCCACCAAAGTGGCGACCGCAGGCCCGCCCGAAGGCAAAGATCATCAGAAGACGGAGAGGTACTTCGACGACGTCCTAGAAGGAGCCCGAGTAGTAGAGGGCCAATGTTCCAAGGATGTAATATTTGATTAAATGTGTTTGGGTTGTACAAACTATGTGATGAACCCATGCTATGATATATATATGCTTGCGACTTTTGTTTCAAGTGATATTCCTCCTGTGTGGCCGTTTATTGTTATATTTCTGAAAGTTGCCAGTCGCCGGCTTCAGCCCCCATGTAGATGCTACAAGGGTGTTAGACATAACGCGTGACCATGCTTGATCCAACATCTTGGTCCATAAAGGAGGTGTCTGCAGGGTAAACCAGGAAATCAGACTATGCGGCTTTATTTCTTTCACTTAGCCATAGGAGTTTGACTGTGGAGCTAAGTACTAGCCCCTTGTGTGTGTGCGGCTATCCGGACTATGGTGCCTTTTTCACGCGGCTGGACGAGGACCAGCCCCTCATATAACACAGGGGTGAATCGCTAATGATTTGTAGTATAATACTAAGTCCTCGGATCGCCGACCAGCTCTCGCCTATCATGACAGTCTGTTTTTGTCTTTCTCTACTGAGGTACTTAACCGGACGAACCAGAAATACAATCACAGTAGTTCTCCCTTTACTACCTTAGCCAAATGAGTGGAACGTAAGGTGGTGAGCACAGGAGCCGGGCAACCCAACTATAGACCAAAGACATGATTTGGAGTCAATGCATATAATGCAATATCCGGGACACCGAAGAGTTCCCTATAGGTGTTCGTACTTGAAATGTGCAGGGCCGAATACAACCCCTATAGTTAAGGCCGGACTAAAGCACGTCTGGTAGGCTAAAGTAGGGAGGGAATACTGATGATAATATAAAATAAATGAGTACCAAACAAAACTGGTGATCAACTGCTTCCTTTATACCCTGATTAATACATTGACGTGTTAGTACAGATAATGCCATAAATACCGAGGCCATTTTACATGCCAAAAGTTTACACAAGGGAAAGGTTTACACGGGGCCTAAAAATAGTGGTTTGAAGATCCCAATGGTGCCCTGCTGCACGTCTGCGTCGTTTCTCCTTGAGGAGTCGATGGTTGTCTGCAAGAAAGAGGGACCTAGAAAAGAGCCCGTGTACAACCATAGAGTAGGCAAGTTTTTAATGAACATGCAACTGGAAATTTTTTTAAGGTTCGAATAGGGTCAAGCCGTACTATGGACCTTTTCTGCAGTGTGCCTCCCACGCTGCCCAAGGTATTCTAAGTGCATAGTTATGTACGCGTGGTACGTATGCCGCAACCTTATGGGGCGATCGGTGGAGGCTAAACTACTATTCAAGCTCCGGATCCGCCGGGCTACCACACTGTAATGCGGATCAGACTCGCTTAGCGGTGTCGTGGGTTTTGATAACCGATGAGTTGTTCGGCTTGATGAGGCTGCCCTATACCTCGGCTGCTAGGGCCCCGGTGTGCTCCTCAGTACGGAGTGATCACTTCATGTTTCCATTTACTGTGATGATGCCACGTGGTTCGGGCATTTTGAGCTTCAAGTAAGCATAGTGCGGGACTGCATTAAAGCGGACAAAAGTAGTTCGTCCAAGCAGCGCATGATAACCACTACAGAAAGGGACGATGTCAAAGTTCAGTTCTTCGCTTCGGAAGTCGTCTGGAGAGCTGAATACTACTTCTAGTGTTAAGGAACCCGTGTAACAGGCCTCCATGGCGGGTATCACTCCTTTAAAGGTAGTGTTACTAGGCTTGATTCTTGACGGGTCGATACCCATCTTACGGACAGTATCTTGATAGATCAAGTGGAGGATACTGCCGCCGTCCATAAGGACTCTAGTGAGATTGTAACCGTCGATGATAGGATCAAGCACCAGGGCCGCCAAACCTTCATGACGGATACTGGTAGGGTGGTCCCTGCGATCAAAGGTGATCGGACAAGCCGACCATGGGTTGAATTTTGGGGTAACAGGCTATACGGTGTAGACGTCTCTTAATGTGCGTGTCTGCTCCCTCTTGGGGATGTGGGTGACATATATCATGTTCACAATTTTCACCTCGGGGGGAAACTTCTTCAGTCCCCCAGTGTTCAGAGGGCGAGGCTTGATATGTCTCCAATGTATCTACTTTTCCTAACGCTTTTCCTCTTGTTTTGGACTCTAATTTGCATGACTTGAATTAAACTAACCATGGACTGACGTTATTTTCAGCAGAACTACTATGGCGTTGTTTTTGTGCAGAAATAAAAGTTCACAGAATGGAATGAAACTTTGCGAGGAATTTTTATTTCAATAAAGAGAATTTCTGGAGCCAATACCCACCAGAGGTGGGCACCTGGGTGGGCAGAACCCACTAGGGAGCGCGCCCCTCCTGGCACGCCCAGGTGGGTTATCCGCACCTGGTGGCCCCGCAGATCCTGAAACCGACGCTATAAAATCCTATTTTTCCAGGAAAAAATTAGGGAGAAAGAATTATCACGATCCACGAGACGGAGCTGCCATCACCTCCTGTTCTTCATTGGGAGGTCAGATCTGGAGTCTGTTTGGGGCTCCGAAGAGGGGGATCTTCATTCTTCATCATCACCAACCCTTCACCATCGCCAATTCCATGATGCTCCCCACCGGGAGTGAGTAATTCATCCGTAGGCTCGCTGGTCGGTGAGGAGTTGGATGAGATTCATCATGTAATCGAGTTAGTTTTGCTAGGGATTGATCCCTAGTATCCATTATGTTCTGAGATTGATGTTTCTATGACTTTGCCATGCTTAATGCTTGTCAGTTTGGGCCCGGGTGCCATGAATTCAGATCTAAACTATTTATGTTATCACCATTATATCCATGTTCTAGATCTGATCTTGCAAGTTATAGTCACCTACTACGTGTTATGATCCGGCGACCGCGGAGTGACAATAGTCGGGACCACTCCCGATGATGACCGTAGTTTGAGGAGTTCAGGTATTCACCGTGTTAATATTGTTTTCGGGTTCTCTATTAAAAGGAGGCCTTAATATCCCTTAGTTTCCAATATGGACCCCGCTGCCACGGGAGGGTAGGACAAAAGATGTCATGCAAGTTCTTTCCATAAGCATGTATGACTATTTATGGAATACAAGCCTACATTATATTTATGAACTGGATCTAGTGTCGTATCGCCCTAGATTATAATTGTCTCATGATGAATATCATCCAATAAGTCACCGATCCAATCCCTACGAATTTATCTTATATTCTTCTTGCTAAGTTACTACTGCTATCATTACTGTTGCACTTGTTAAAAAACTATTGCTATCACTATTACCATTACCATTGTCGTTGCTTCTATTATCAAAACTATCATACTACTTTGCTACTGATCACGTTGCTACAGATAATTAATCTCCAGGTGTGGTTGAATTGACAACTCAGCTGCTAATACCTTCAAATATTCTTTGGCACCCCTTGCATCGAATCTATAAATTTGGGCTGAATACTCTACCCTCGAAAACTGTTGCGATCCCCTATACTTGTGGGTTATCTAGGCTTATCATCATCCTCACTTTGAGGTCCCTTCCCATTATGTTCGATATTTAATTTATCAGCCTGTTTAAAAACCCAGCAGTTTTTGTTGGTGTGGTTGGCAGTCTTGTCAGGGGCGCCATGGATCTAGCAAGGCATATCCAGTATTTTGTCTAAATTAGATGGACCGTCCCTATTTCCTTTGAACGGCTTCTTCCGCTGACCGGGTTTAGAGCCACTGAATCCGGTGTTTACTGTCGTATCTTCTGTTTCTTCGTTGTTGTTCTAAAGTTTTTTTGCTGCGTCGTGGCCTTTCATTGCCATCCCTGGCCTCGGAGGTGCCGGGGTTCCTGGTACTGTTGCTTCTAGGAGCTAACTAGCTATCTTCGCCCACACAGAAGCGGGTCATAAGTGCAATAAGAGCTGCCATAGTCTTCGGCCTTTGCTGACTGAAGTGTCGGGCGAGCCATTCATCATGGACACTTTACTTAAATGCGGCTAAGGCTTCAGCGTCCGAACAGTCAAAGATTTGGTTCTTTTTAATTAAGAACCGAGTCCAAAGTTTGTAGGCTGACTCTCCGGGTTGCTGGACTATGTGACTCAGGTCATCAGCGTCCGGTAGCTGGACATAAGTGCCCTGAAAGTTGCCCTGAAAAGCGTCCTCTAAGTCCTCCTAGCTGCCAATGGAGTTCTCTGGGAGGCTATTCAACCAGTGTCGTGCTTGTCCTTTTAGATTTAGCGGAGGTATTTAATGGCGTGGAGATCATCTCCGTGAGCCATCTGAATGTGGAGAAGAAAATCTTCAATCCATACAACGGGATCTGCCGTTCCATCGTATGGCTCGATGTTTACAGGTTTAAACCCTTCCAGAAATTGGTGTTGCTTTACCTCATCTGTAAAGCACATGGGGTGTGCGGCACCTCTATACCGGTCAACACCGCGACAGAGTTCAGATGACATCTGAGTTCGGGGCTGACCCCAGACTTGATTATGTTTGTCGTGCCAGGCCTGATGGCCATCATCTCGTGCTGGAGCACGTCCTCTTAATCCATAGATTGATCAGGTCTGGTTGGCTCTATTGGTCAGGTCCTGACGTAGATTGTACATGTAGCCCGGAGTCACAGTCTCCTTGCCTCTACGGTGAGGGGGCGCGAGCTGGTGTTCGGCATAATTAGCCGTTTTGTCTCGTCCACGTGGTGGTCGGTTCAGTTGATCAACATGATTGTATTTTGACGGTATTGGCTCAAAGGCCTCGTCGTCAAATTGTGGCAACAGCCTGCGTTTAGGATAACTTTTTGTTTGGCGCTCAAAGCCATATCCTTCTTCGGCGGCTAGGGCCTTGGTCCATCTATCATTGAGCGTATCCTGTACGGCTTGAATCTGCTGTTGTTTATTTTTCAGGCTCCACGCAATAGAGATGAGCCATCGCTTGAAGCGTTCTTGTTCGAGGGGTTCCTCTGGGACGATGAAATCTTTGTTACCGAGGCTAACATCCTCTTCAGAGACAGGTAAGTAGTTACTATCTTCCAAATCCCCGTGATCGGTGAGTTCGTCGGGGTTGACTTGACCCTCTTCCCTCTCATTGTGATCGAACGTAGGCTCAACAGGGTGGTCAGAGTCTTCGGCATTGTCTGGAGTGTCATTATCTCCGGTGAGAGTATTGCTTTCTCTTGCCCGACGCGATCATGAGCGGCGCCGCTGATGCGGGCGTTTTGGTGGTTCATCGATGGGCTTATCCTCATCTAGATCTTGAGTGCCATCGTCATCCTTCTTCTCAGGCGTGTCCACCATGTATACATCATAAGTAGAAGTGGCCTTCCAACACCCAGTGATGGGCGGGTTTTGATCTAGCTCGGCTCTGACATCATCGTCCATGCCATCGATGTCTTCGGAGGCATAATCTAGCATGTCGGTTAAATCCTCGACAGTGGCTATTAAGTGGGTGGTCGGTGGGACAAAAAATTCCCTGCTCTCAGCCCCCAGCTTAAGTTAGGCGTAGTTCAGAGGCGATACCTTGGTGATGGCGAGAGATTGTATCAAGTCCAACATTTCATTTAAGAGTGAAAGCTGGACATGCGTCTGAGGATCTGCGGAGCCGGGCTTGGTGATAACCACTTGTTCGAGCCCGATGGACACAGACCTCGAGAGTTTGGAGTTGGCATCTAGAGGTGAGTTCGACTTCCTGATGATGGGAAGAGTCCAGTTTGAGCCCGGGTCCGCCGACGGCGCGGTCGTATCTGGGTCTTCGGCTTATTTAAGGATGGCAAAAAATTTAGGTCTATATACATCATCATCAAAAGCTTCATACTTTAAAAACAAAGATTCAATTTCATAAGTACCCTTAAAAGCAACAAATTCTTCTATTTGTTCCACATCATAATAATCATATATACCATTGGCATAAGAAGCAAAGGTTTCATTATCATTAAATTTGCATGAAAAGGGAAGGTGTGGAGCATTCATCCTAGAGCAACAAGTATAATCATATCTCTGGCATAAATTCCAAGCATACCAATTCAACATATCAATTTGATCCCATAAAATTTTCCCTTTTGTGTCAAGCGATAATCCCTAAAGTATTCATGTTGATCCAACGTTACTCCCATTATCAATTTGAGTGTTGTTTTCTCAGAATTATCAAAGTAGTGCATAATATTTTTCACATAACGAGCATCAAGGATTTTAGGAGGTTCCCCATCTCCATGAGTAGCAAGTACCACTAATTGTTTTGGTGTTTCGTGTTCCATATCCATAACTAAAGATACAGAACAACTTAGAACAAAAATGAAAACTACTTAGTGATAAAGCAAACAAGCACACACGAGAATATTCACCCCACGCTATTGCTCCCCGGAAACGATGCCAGAAAAAGGTCTTGATAACCCACAAGTATAGGGGATCATTTGTAGCCTTCTTTGATAAATAAGAGTGTCGAACCCAATGAGGAGCTAAAAGTAGAACAAATATTCCCTCAAGTTCTATCGACCACTGAACTCTACGCACACTTGATGCTTGCTTTACCTAAAACAAGTATGAAACTATTTTGCAAGAATAAAACTACGAGTACTTTGCGAGAATAAAACTACGAATAGATTGCATGGTAATAAAAGTGGATAGGTTTTGTCAACAAGAAATTCATTTGTCCCTAGGCAATCGATAACAAGTACCGGCAATCATTCTTGCAATTCTATATGAGGGAGAGGCATGAGCTAACATACTTTCTCTACTTGGATCATATGAACATATGATTGGAACTCTAGCAAACATCCACAACTATAGATCATTAAGGTAGTGAAACCCAACCATATCATTAAGTATCAAGTCCTCTTTATCCCATACGCAACAACCCACCTACTCGGGTTTAAGCTTCTATCACTCTCGCAACCCACCATAAGGAAATCATGAACTTATTGCAACACCCTACAGCGGGGACCCCTCACATTTGCATGAGAGGGAGGGGACTATAGGACAACACCATAAATAAAATATACAATTATACCAACCAAGATCACGATTAACCCACTGGACAAAATAGATCTACTCAAACATCATAGGATAACCATAGATCATTGGGAAATAATATATGGAGTTGAGCACCATCTTTAAGTAGAGATTACAGCGGGGATAAGGGAGATTACACCACTGCATAGAGGGGGAGAGAGTTGGTGTTGACAGTAGCAAGATTGTTGATGTAGATCGCCGTCACAATCCTAGCCCCGGCGGCACTCCGGCGCCACCGGGAGAGAGGAGGAGAGAGCCCCCCTCCTTCTTCTTCTTCCCGGGCCTTCCCCCTTGACAGGAGGAGAGTTCACCATTTGGTCCATGGCCTCCATGGCGGCAGAGGGGTGGGAGCCCCTCTGAGATTGGATCTCCCCTATGTTCTCTTCTGTTTTGTGTTCCCCAGATTTGGCCCTTCACGGTTTCTTAAATTCCCGGAGATCCGTAACTCCGATTGCGCTGAAATTTTTACAAATTTTTTTCCATAAATTATCATTCTTGCGCTAGAAGAAGGGCCCCAACCGACCTTCGAGGAGGGCACAAGATACCTGGGCATGCCAGGGGGTGCCCGGCATGCCCTGCTGGGTTGTGGTCACTTTGGGCCTCCGTTTACGTTGATTCAACCTCCAAAAATCATAAATATTCCAAAATAATTCTCTGTAAATTTTTATCGCGTTTGGACTTCATTTGATATGGATTTTTTGTGAAACAAAAAAACATGCAACAAACAAGAACTGGCACTGGGAACTGGATCAATAGGTTAGTCCAATAAATCATATAAAATGTTGCCAAAAATATGTGGAAGTTGTATAATATTGGCATGAAACAATCAAAAATTATAGATACGACGGAGACGTATCACCATACACCCACATTATACCTTCCTAGAAACAGCCACCATACCTACCTATTATGGCATTTCCATAGCCATTCGAGATATATTGCCATGCAACTTCCACCGTTCTGTTTTATTATGACACGCTCCATCATTGTAATATTGCTTTGCATGATCGTAATATAGCTAGCATAATGTTTACATGGCTTGTCCATTTTTTGATGTCATTTTCTATGCTAGATCATTGCACATCCCGGTACACCACCGGAGGCATTCATATAGAGTCATATTCTATTCTAAGTATCGAGTTCTAATTCTTGAGTTGTAAGTAAATAAAAGTGTGATGATCATCATTATTATAGCATTTTCCCATGTGAGGAAAGGATGATGGAAGCTAGGATTCCCTCACAAGTTGGGATGAGTCTCCGGTCTTTATAAAAAATATGCCAAAGAAGCCCAAAATAAAAAGAGAAAAGAAAAAATAAGAGAAAATAGAGAAGGGGCAATGTTACTATCCTTTTTCCACACTTGTGCTTCAGAGTAGCACCATGATCTTCATGATAGAGAGTCTCCTATGTTGTCATTTTCATATACTAGTGGGAATTTTTCATTATAGAACTTGGTTTGTATATTCCAATGATGGGCTTCCTCAAATTTCCCTAGGTCTTCATGAGCAAGTGAGTTGGATGCACACCCACTTAGTTTCTTTTTGATCTTTCATAAACTTATAACTCTAGTGCACCCATTGCAAGGAAATCCGTACTCACTCACATTGATATCTATAGATGGGCATCTCCATAGCCCGTTGATACACCTAGTTTATGTGAGACTATCTCCTTCTTTTTGTCTTCTCCACATCCACCATATTCTATTCCACCTATAGTGCTATATCCATGGCTCACGCTCATGTATCGCGTGAAAGTTGAAAAAGTTTGAGAACATCAAAATTATGAAACAATTGCTTGGCTTGTCATCGGGGTTTTGCATGATTTAATACTTTGTGTGATGAAGATGGGGCATAGCCAGACTATGTGATTTTGTAGGGATAACTTTCTTTGGCCATGTTATTTTGAGAAGACATGATTGCTTTATTAGTATGCTTGAAGTATTATTGTTTTTATGTCAATACTGAACTTTTGTTTTTAATCTTATGGATCTGAACATTCATGTCACAATGAAGAAAATTACATGGATAAATATGTTAGGTAGCATTCCACATCAAAAAAAATCTGTTTTTATCATTTGCCTACTCGAGGACGAGCAAGAATTAAGCTAGGGGATGCTTGATACGTCTCCAATGTATCTATAATTTTTTATTGTTACATGTTATTATATTATCTGTTTTGGATGTTTTATATGTATTATTATGCTATTTTATATTATTTTTGGGACCAACTTATTAACCTAGAGCCCAGTGTCAGTTTCTGTTATTTCCTTATTTTTGAGTTTCGCAGAAAAGGAATGTCGAACCGAGTCCAAACGGAATAAAACTTTATGATGATTTTTCTTGGACCAGAATACACCCAGAGCACTTGGAGTCCAAGCCAAAAGACCCACGAGGCGGCCGCAAGGGTGGAGGGATCACCCTAGGGGGGCGCCTCCTGCCTTGTGGCCCCCTCGGGAATCCCCTGACCTACTTCTTCCTATATATTCACATATATTCCAAAACCCTCGGGGGGAGCCAGAAAAATACTTTTCCGCAACCGCAACCTTTTGTTCTCGTGATATCCCGTCTTGGGGCCTTTCCTGGCATCCTGCCGGAGGGGGATTCGATCATGGAGGGCATCTACATCAACCCTATTGCCCTTCCGATGAAGCGTGAGTAGTTTACCTCAGACCTACGGGTCCACAGTTAGTAGCTAGATGGCTTCTTCTCTCTCTTTGATTCTCCATACCATGTTCTCCTCGATGTTCTTGGAGATCTATCCGATGTAATATTCTTTTGCGGTGTGTTTGTCAAGATCCGATGAATTGTGGATTTATTATCAACTTATCTATGAATATTATTTGAATCTTCTCTGAATTCTTATATGCATGATTTGATATCTTTGTATTTCTCTTCAAATTATCGTTTTGGTTTGGCCAACTAGATTGGTTTTTCTTGCAATGGGATAGGTGCTTAGCTTTGGGTTCAATCTTGTGTGATCTCACCCAGTGACAATGTAGGGGTAGCGAGGCACGTATTGAATTGTTGCCATCGAGGATAAAAAGATGGGGTTTTCATCATATTGCTTGAGTATGTTCCTCTACATCATGTCATCTAACTTAAGGCGTTACTCCATTCTTTATGAACTTAATACTCTAGATGCATGCTGGATAGCGGTCGATGTGTGGAGTAATAGTAGTAGATGCAGGCAGGAGTCGGTCTACTTGACAAAGATGTGATGCCTATATGCATAATCATTGCCTTGAATATCATCATAACTTTGCACTTTTCTATCAATTGCTCGACACTAATTTGTTCACCCACCGTATTATTTGCCTTCAGGAGAGAAGCCTCTAGTGAAACCTATGGCCCCCGGGTCTATTTTCCATCATATTTGTTTCCGATCTACTATTTTCAATCTTTTATTTTCAGATCTATAAACCAATAAATCCAAAAATATTTTATCTTTTATTTAGTTTTACTATCTCTATCAGATCTCACCTTTGCAAGTGACCGTGAAGGGATTGACAACCCCTTTATCGCATTGGGTGCAAGTGTTTGATTGCTTGTATAGGTGCATCTATTGGGGACTTGCGTGTTTCTCCTACTGGATTGATACCTTGGTTCTTAACTAAGGGAAATACTTATCTCTACTGTGCTACATCACCATTTCCTCTTCAATGGAAAAACCAACGCAAGCTCAAGAAGTAGCACCGCCCGCCGGCTCCTTGGATGGCCTAACGTCGGTCGTCTTCCACAGCTGCCTTCAAGGGGCAACGCAGTTATCCGCCTCCCATGGTGGGGGCACTACACTATGGGCACCGCTCAAGTCATCTTCATCATCGTCTATCCAGTCACGTAGGGGGTCTGAGGTCGGGGATTTACCAGCTTGGACGGACCCGCCGACTTCGGCATCCTCAAGGCGCGTGTCATCGTCATCCTCCTCCTCCTCACCTCTGCTTCCTCCTGTCCGAGTCGAGCAAATCAGGCATTAAGTTATGGGGGTTTGGCCCATCATCCTTGTGTTGGCTCGGGAAGCGTTGTAGCCAGCCCGACATGTTAGGGGGCAAGAAAAGTGAAGAGGCGGCAAAGAACATAGACCAGACACTCACCACCGGAGTAGGGTCCAGCCGGCTGTAGGGTTCCTTGCCGAAACCCCACACCGTCTCATCGAGCCCGACGTTGGTGACGGCATTGATGCGTCGGGTGACCCTAGCCGATGTGAGCTCCTGAGTCGACATCCGAGTCGGGTCTGATACGTATCCATCGTATCTATAATTTTTTATTATTTCATGCCAATATTTTACAACTTTCACACACTTTTGGCAACATTTTCTATTATTTTTGGGACTAACATATTGATCTAGTGCCCAGTGCTAGTTCCTGTTTGTTGCACATTTTTTGTTTGCAGAATACCCATATCAAACGAAGTCCAAACGTGATAAAAAAGTACGGAGATTAATTTGGAATATATGTGATTTTTGGGAAAAGAATCAACGCGAGACAATGCTCAAGGGGCCCACAAGCCCAAGGGGTAGCCCCCTACCCAGGGCGCGCTGCGCAGGCTTTTGGCACCCCAGGAAGGCGGTTGGTGCCCATCTTCTGCCGCAAGAAAGATAATATCAAGGAAAAAATTCGCTCAAAATTTCAGCCCGGTCGGAGTTACGGGTTTCTGGGATTTTGAGAAATGTTTTTGGCCAAAAAACAGGAACGCAAAATAGAAGAGAAACACACACACACACACACACACACACACACACACACACACACACACAGAGAGAGAGAGAGAGAGAGAGAGAGAGAGAGATCCAATCTTGGAGGTGCTCCTGCCCTCCGGGATCCATGGCGGCCATGGACCAGAGGGGAAACTCTCCTACCATCTAAAGATCAAGGAAGAAGAAGAAGGAGGGGGTTCTCCCCCCTCTCTTTCGATGGCGCTGGAGCGCCTCCGGGGAACCATCGTGACAACAATCTACACCATCAACTTCGCCGCCGTCATCACCAACTCTTTCCCCTCTATGCAGTGGTGTAACACCTCTTCTACCCGCTGTAATCTCTACTTAAACATGGTGCTACAAGCTATATATTATTACCCAATGATGTAGGGCCATCCTATGATGTTTGAGTAGATTTGTTTTGTCCTATGGTTGATTGATGATTGCAATTGATTTGAGTTGTATGTTTTATTTTGGTGCTATGAGAGCCTGGCTTAATAGGAATGATAGACTACTCATATCAACAAGGAATTCCTTCTTTTCCGGGAGCCCATTCAAAAAGAACTCCAAAGTTAAGCGTGCTTGGCTTGGGGTAATTTGATCGACCGAGAAGTTGGTCCCGGGTGCGCATGAGTGAGGACAAAGTGCATAGAGAGACTAGTGTTGGTATGTTGGGCCAGCCTTGATCTCGCCAGGCGTAACGGGGCGTTATAATTGGTATTAGAGCCGACTCTCGCGGTTACACGGGCATGCGCAGGTCAGGTGTGCGGTAATGTGGCGCATGGCACATGTGGCCCATTGTGGCACACGGCATGGCCCATGTGCCAAGAGGGAACAATCCTAATGGGTCGACGAGGACGTCGGTTCATTTGAGTGGGGGATTATGTGAGAGCCTGGCTTAATAGGAATGATAGACTACTCATATCAACAAGGAATTCCTTCTTTAAGAACTCCAAAGTTAAGCGTGCTTGGCTTGTGGTAATTCTAGGATGGGTGACCGACCGAGATGTTGGTCCCGGGTGCGCACGAGTGGGGCCAGTCTTGATCGCGTCGGGCGTAACGGGGTGTTACATGTGATGTCCTATGGTGCCCTCCGTGTCTCACAAGCGTGTGGGATTACCGCTATAGATTTCTACAATACCTTCATGATTTGCTTATAGTGGGTAGCGAGAGTTATAGAAGCTTATACACGAGTAAGGGGGTTGTTGCGTATGGAGTAATGAGGACTTGTTACTTAAGGTTATGGTTGGGTTTTCTCTTAATGATCTTTAGTAGTTGTGGATGCTGATACGACTCTAACTTATCTATAACTTATGAAGTATTCATGCCATGTTTACAAAAAAATTATATGGTTTTGGTGCATTTTTATGATTTTCATGGACTGACATATTGACCTAGGGCCTAGTGCCAATTGCAGTTTTTTGCATGTTTTTTGTTTCACAAAAATTCCATACCAAACGTGATAAAAATTTACGGAGATTTATTTTGGAATATATGTGATTTTTTGGGGGGGGGGAATCAACGCAAGACAGTGCTCGAGGGCGCCACGAGACACCAGGGTGCACCCAGATGGCTTGTGGGAACCTCGTATGTTGGTTGATGCCCTTCTTTCGCTGCAAGAAAGAGAATATTCGGAGGGAAATCCCCTCAAAATTTCAGCTCAATCGGAGTTATGGATCTCTGGGAATTTAAGAAACGGGTTTCGACCAGAAACAGGGTCGCAGAAATAAAAGACAACAGAGAGATGCAATCTAGGGGAGAGCTCCCTCTTCCCCCGAAGGTACAAGGAAGAAGAACAAGGAGTTCCCCCTGCCCCTCTCCTTTGGTGGCGTCAGAACACCACCAGGGACATCTCCTCCATCACCATCACCACCAACTTCTCCTCCGTTCTCATGGTGATGTGTGAGTAGTTCACCCTCGGGGTTGTGGGTATGTAGTAGTAGCTATGTGTTTGATCTCTCACTCTCTCTCTATCTTGTATTCTTGATCTTGCACGATCTTCATGTACTGCGAGCTTTGTTAATATAGTTGGATCATATGGTGTTTTCCCACTCTCTATCTTGTTGTGGTGAATCGAGTTTTTACATTTGAGGTTTCACTACTATCGGATTGAATAATTTTATGGATTTGAGAACACTTGATGTATGTCTTGCATGTGGATACCCGTGGTGACAATGGGGTGTTCTACTGATTCACTTGATATATGTTTTGGCACCCGACTTGCGGATTCATGATACGTCTCCAACGTATCTATAATTTTTTATTGTTCCATGCTATTATATTATCTGTTTTGGATGTTTTATATGTATTAATATGCTGTCAGATTCAGGGCTCCGTGGACCCAAGAAAGGTTTGAACTCTGGGGCGTGTGCGAAGAACTCAATCTCTCCAGCCTACCAACTCGTCGCTCTCACGGCCTAGCTCGATGAATAGGGAGAAGAGAGACTCAGAAGTTTACCCAGGCTCGGGCCACCGTGCGGTGTAAGACCCTACTCCTGCTTTGGGGTGGATTAGCCTCGTGGGGGGCTAAAGGTGAACTAGTACAGGGGAAGAACAACCTCAGGATGTCTGTTCTTGCGTGGGTGTGATCTTAGGATCTGACCCCCCTCCATGGTAGTGGCTAGCCTATATTTATAGTGGCCTCGGTCCTCTTCCTCCAAAACGAAGGCGGGAAGGGATCCCACATTGGCCAAGTTTGAAGGGGGGCAACAAGTACATCTTATCCTGACGAAAGGTGGTCTTCGCCTGCAAAGCTCCTGGTTGTGACGTTGTGTTTGGTTCGGCGATGACATCCGTCCTGCCATCCTGGCGGTCTTGGTCTTGTAGCACGGGAATGGAAACATTTGGGTGATTCCTTGGGACCCCACGCCTGCGCTTGCCTCCTTAGCACCAAAGAGGAAGTCTGATGTACTGTGCTGGCTAGCGCCTGCCTGGCTTTCATCTTCATGGCTTGCGTCACCCGAGCCTCATGAGGTGGGTGCTTGCATAGGAATGTCCGCTCCTCGAGAGCTAGCCTGAGGAGGCTGCTCCCTCCGGAGGTCTTGGCATCGTCCGCCTCGCGAGGCTTGGCCCCTCGCGAGGGTATTTCCTTGTTGTGCCGAGGATGGGACGTACCAGGCCGCCAATGGAGCCATGCTGCGGGCCGTAGGAAGAAAGGTCTAGGTACCCTAGTTCCTAGAACACCGACAGTAGCCCCCGGGCCCAAGGTGCATTCGGACTTGGCTTTGGAGTGAAGCCAAAGGGCAAGGGCGAAGCGCCATAGGCCCCAATCGCCTGCGGACCAAGTCGACGCATGTCACTTGGTGGGAAGTGGGCATCTCTACTTCCCCATGCAGCCTCGGCAACTGTCAGACTTGACGACTGCCTGTTGCAAACACGGCCCAGCCATAATTGGCCGCCGCGCTTGTCCTTTGCTCCCCCCTTTCATGTGAGATTGTACCTCCTTCTCCAGACTCCGCGCCAGCACAAATCCACTTCCGCCGCCATGGCTCCAAGGTTGAAGAAGAAAGGGAAGGCTCGCACGCCCGGGGAGTCCCCGCCGGGGTTGGAACCTGTGCTCGGCCGGTCAATGGTGATCAACTAGGAGGGCCTGGACAAGGTCTGGCCGGCCCTCGCCACTGATTTCAACGAGTGGAAGGTGATCCCCGTTGAAACATGGAGGCCACCGAGATCCCCGTTCACCTTCATTATCTCCTGGACGACTTGGTCCCCCCTTTCTCTGATTTCTTCAACGTCGTGCTCTCGCGTTATCATATCCATGCGCTGCATCTGGACCCCTGGTCCATCGTCCTCCTCACCACCTTTGCCTTTCTATGCGAGGATGTCATGGGTGTTGCTCCGTCTGTGGCCCTGTTCCGCCATTTCTTCTAGCTCCATCTGGTCGAGGGCAGACAACGCTCGGCATGCGTGGCATTCCAGGTTGTGGCGGCGAAAGCTGGCTCTGGCATCGACTTCACGCTTCGCCCAGATGTAAAGGGATTCTAGAAGCAGTGGCTGTACGTGGACACCACCACGCACAACCCCCTACTCCTGCTCCCGCGTGCACCGGCGGAACCGAGCTCCAGTTGGGGACATGTGAAGCTCGTCGACCGACGTCTCGCCCGCGTCTGGTCCAGGCTGGCCAAGCTGAAGGAGGCAGGGGTGACACGTGTCGATGGTGGCGACGGAGTTCATCCGGTGGCGCATCGCCCCGATCCAGTGCCACTCCCGCCCCATGTGGGCCTTCACTGGCCCCAATGACCCCATGAGGTTCCAGGTGCCCTCGCTTCCTTCCAAGATGTTGCATGCGGTGCTCCAGCTCCTGACAAGTGACCCAGCGCCTGCCACGCTCCCGACAGAGGGATGCCTCTTGTACAACTACTCGAACGGGGAGGCCTTCGCGAAGCAGATGCCCCGCTTCGACGAGTGGGGGCTGCGCCCAGAGGATCTTGAGGGGCCTCACAGAACCCCGTCTTGGTGGCTCCCGTGCTTGTCGATCATGTGGTGCACGCCCCTGAGGTGGTTGCAGGGGGCCGAGCATCGTTGAGTGCTCCTGAGGTGATCGTTGGAGAGCAGGTGCCGTCAGGTGCTCCTGAGGTAACTGCTAGGGAGCAGGCGTCACCGCATGCTCCTGAGGTGGCAGTCCACACTCCAGCCGCGAAGGGAAACGTACCAGCCCTCGGTGTACCCCTTCCAAATCTCGGGGTACTCCATAAGAGGAAGGGGCTCTGGAGCTGCCGTGGTGGCGCCCCCTCGGTCCCTGAAACAGAGGAAGTGGATAGATGTGGACGAGTAAGTACCTTATCCTCATGGATCTTCGTGTGTTGCGTCCTTTTCTGTCTCTGGCTCCTCAGGATCCCTTCAGTTGCAGCGGCGAGGCCGCCTGGGGTGCGACCTCCGGAGGCCTTTGGTCCACCCACGACTCTAGGCCCCTCGGATCGAGCGCCCGCGCGGGACATGGTGCCGACCCGCGAGGTTGAGGTGCTACTGGAAGGCCGCGATCCTTCTCTTCCAGTGCCCTTCCTCCAAGGCCATTTCTGGGGCATGGGGGGCGTGCCGAGAGCTCCTCCATTGGTTCTTGATGGTGATTGGGTGACCCCAGTGTTGGCTTCATCTTCGAGCTGTGGGGCCAGGCTATGCAGCGCCTTTGTCGAGGTCCGGGAAACGGTCAAAGGAGATCCGGCCACCAGCCTCCTGCTGGAGATGGGCGAGTCGCGCTGCGCCTCTCCAATAGCCCCTGGCGCGGAAGGACCCAGCCACACGCTGGAACTCGCACACGGGCGCAGTGTCGTCCGACATGACCTTTTCCAGGAAGCAGTGAGCACGCTGGGTCGGCTTAGGGGAGAACTAGCTGATGTCGATGCACGCCTCGACGCAGAGGGCCTCCGCCTGGCGTGCGAGTGGCATCAACTGAAGGTTGCCATCAACCTTGGGCATCTGCAGCATGAGCGCGCCCGCACGGATGTCGCGGAGTCCCTCGCAGCTTCTCATGAGGCCCACGCTCGTGCTTTAGAGGAGGCCAGGGCCAACGACTATCGTCCTGAGGCGGCCGAGGAGCGGGAGAGGGAGCTTCGAGCTTCTGACGCTGCCCTTGAGCAGCAGTTCCAGGCGCGCAGGGCCGCCCTGGCGGCATCGCCAAGCGGGGCCCCTATAGACGAGAAGGGGGTCCAGGTGCGTGAGGACGCACTGGTGCTTGAGGTCTTGGAGTACAGCGTGGAGCTCGAGCGACTCGAGGCGAGGGAGCGCCAAGTAGCCACAGCTAAGGACGCCCTTGCCTCTCAGGAGGCTAGGGTCTAGCAGGAGATTGACCAAAAGGTGGCAGGGACCCATGGGGCTCTTGTTGACGAATACCGCCAAAAGTTGGGGCTCCATGAGACCCGCTTACAACAGCGGCAAGATGAGCTGCAGGGCAAGACCGACGCCCTCAGGGAGAGGCTGGCCGCAGCAGAGCGGCGCGAGAAGGCCGCCTAGGAGGTGTCGGATTCAGGGTTCCGCAGGCCCTTGAGAGGTTTGAACTCTGGGGTGCATGCGAAGAACTCCCTCTTCCCAGTCTGCCTACTCAACGATTCCACAGCCTAGCTCGTCGAACCCGAGGAACAAGGGACACGGCAGTTTATCCTGGTTCGGGCCACCTTGCGGTGTAATACCCTACTCCAGCTTTGTGGTGGATTGCCTCGAGGGGCTGAGGATGAACTAGTACAGTGTTAGAACAGCCTCAGGAGGTGAGGTGTTCTTGAGCTCGATGAGCTGGTGGGTGGGTGGATGATCTCAATCCCCTCTCTATGGTGGTGGCTAAGTCCTATATATAGTTGCCTTGGTCATCTTCCCAAATGTAGGCGAGAAGGGATCCCACAACAGCCAGATTTGAAGGGGGGAAACTAGTACAAGCTATCCTGACAAAAGTATTCTTCGCCTGCAAAGGGCTCTGGTGGTGATGCTGTAGTGGGCTCTGCGATGACCTCCGTCCTGTCGTCCTGGTGGTCTTGGTCTCATTGCACCGATATGGAAACCTTTAGTTGATTCCTTGGGACCCTGCGCCTGCGCTTGCCTCCTTAGCACCAAAGAGGAAACTGGTACACTGCGCCCGCTAGCGCCCGCTGGGCCTCGGTCGTCATGTCTCACGTCATGTGAACCTCGCAAGGTGCACCTTGCATTGATATCTATGCTCCTTGGGAGCCAGCCTAGCGAGGCCGCCCCTCAGGGAGGTCTTGATGTCGTCCGCCTCGCGAGGCTTGGCCCCTCACGAGGGTCTTTGGGCTGTTGTTGTTGAAGCTGGGCCATATCGGGCTGTCGATGGAGCCACGCCATGGGCCGCAAGCAGGCAAGTCTGGGCACCCCCATTCCCAGGACGCCGACAGTAGCCCCCGGGCCCAAGGCGCGCTCGAACTTGGCTTCAAGGCGAAGCCAAAGGGCAAGGGCGGAGCGCTGCGGTCCCCAACCGCCTGCGGCCTTGGTCGACTTGTGGCGATTGATGGGATGCGGGCGCCTCCGCTTCCGCACGCTGCCTCGAAAACAGTTTGACTTGACGAGACTCTATCGCATGCAAAGAAAAATCATCATTACATGCGATCGTGGAGGCTGGCGGTTGGCCTCCTCTTGGCTATAAATGAGGGGAGGGGCGAAGCCCCCTTTGCTTCATCTCCTTCTTCTCGTCGCCCACTCTCTCTTCTCCCTCTCTGCCTCGCCATCTTGCCGTAGTACCCATGGCGCCGACTAGGACGTTTTCCATGGCGGAAAAAGGGAAGGCCCCCCACGAGGAGCCTGAACTGCTCCCACCGAAGAAAAGGTCCAGGCATCCTGACAACACCGGGGAGAGGCAGGAAGTGACGCGGCCCTGGTAAGAGCAGCCACCACCTGGTTTCCCGCTCCCTCGGTACGCCCAGGCGCAAGGCTCGGGAGAGGGTTGAAGTGCCCCGCGCTGAGCGAGCCTCGGCCGCGGTGACCAGGCTAGGGCCGTGCAGCTGGTCGGCCCGCGAACCCATGCCGAAGGTTCCTCGCGTGAGTTCCTGATGTAGGCGGCGATGTCGCCGCGCACTTGGATCCGGTTCCCATGGTTCTTCACCGAGGAGATGCTGTCGAGGGGGTTGCTCGGGCTGTGGCTATAGCATGTCAGGTGCTGCAGCCTGGCCACAGGGACAAAGGTCATGGTGGTCTCCCCGAGGAAGATCTTCATGACCCGAGGATGGGGCAAGGTCGCCCGCGCTTGCTGCGTAGAGGGGACCCTCGCCATCCATTTCGAGTATGATGGCGCCTCTACGCTGTTATTCAAGGTTTTCGACGAGGAAGTCACTGCCTGGAGTGCTGCCCGGAGGAAGCCGCCGGCAGGGCGTAGCAGCGGGCATTAAGCCCGCTCCTGGTACTGCGCTAGCTTCTCCAGCAGCAGCAATGACTCCTGGGAGTCCAGCGACTCTCCCGAGCCTAGCGAGTCCTCGAAGTCAAGCGACGACAGCTATGTGCCTCCGAGCTCCCGCCGTGCCCGGAGCGCGGCTGCGGCGTCCGCTCGGCGTCGTTGATGACCTGGTTGGGGTTGGCGTTGGCCTCTCGCGGCCCACTATTTATGATGGTGTCGATGGTGATGCCCGTAGTCAGGGCTCCTTGCGGATTTTCTTCTTTTGTTCCCTGTGAGGAATCGAGAAAAGACCCCGTGGGGGTATGTAAGGAACCTGTAATGCTTTTGCTCCAATGTTTATTATTCCTGTTATAATGTTGCGGCTACGTATCTTGCTTCGGCATTGTCCCCCATTTTCATCCTCGTGGTAGCTTAGCGCTCTATGCCGTCAGGTCCCAGTACCCAGGCAAGCTTCGGCCGTCGCTGGTATGCCAGGTCGCGATGACGTGGTCAAGGCCAGGAGGCGAGAGGACCAAGGTTCGGTAAGAGCTCCTGAGGCGCGATGCTCAAGAGTTCCCCCTTGGTGTTCAAGCAACTTCCTGAAGGCTGGAAAGGAAGGCGGCATTGCCGGAGCAAGGCTGCAAGATTCGAAACTCCAGACAATGGCATCGCGTTAACATGAATAGGTGACTTATCTTAGCACACGAGAGGCGACTCCTCGTGCAGCGCCCGATTTGCATTTCAGCGGTTGTGCCACCAGGTAGGCTTACGCCAACCTCCCCTTTCCTCGCTCATCTAAGTGCTCTACGTCCTCGGGTCCCGACCCTCAAGCGTAGCTTTGCGGCCACTGGTATGCCAGGTCGTGATACTGTGGTCAAGGCCAGGGGTGAGGGCTGGAGAGTCGGTATGAGCCCCCGAGGTGCGATGCTCGGGAGCCCCCCCTTTAATGTGCAAGCGAATTGCATGAAAATGGGTAGCTGGTGGGGCCACCCGTAGCTAAGCTCTGGAGGTTACTGTGGGTTAGTCCAAGGGGAGATCATAACTTAAAATCGCGTTTGCTGCCCTGCCTCTAATCTTTCTGCAAGAAGACGAAGGCACTGAGGATCTGGTGAGGTGACGTGTGCGGGACGGGCCGCGAGCCAGAGCTCGATCTCTCGGGTTTATCAGCGTTGCAGGGACGGACCCGAGCACAAGTGTCGTGCCAGCATGTGTAGCCCCCATTGAGGGATGAGAAGGAGGCCAACCAGTAGGATGAGCAGGATTCGGGGTTCCGCAGACCCTTGAGAGGTTCAAACTCTAGGGTATGTGCGAAGAACTCCCTCTTCCCAGTCTGCCTGCTCAATGATTCCACAGCCTAGCTCGTCGAACCCGAGGAACAAGGGACATAGCAATTTATCCTGGTTCGAGCCACCTTACGGTGTAATACCCTACTCCAACTTTGTAGTGGATTGCCTCGAGGGGCTGAGGATCAACTAGTATAGTGTTAGAACAACCTCAGGAGGTGAGGTGTTCTTGAGCTCCATGAGCTGGTGGGTGTGTGGATGATCTCAATCCCCTCTCTATGGTGGTGGCTAAGTCCTATATATAGTGGCCTTGGTCCTCTTCCCAAATGTAGGCGGGAAGGGATCCCACAACGACCAGATTTGAAGGGGGACAACTAGTACAAGCTGTCCTGACAAAAGTAGTCTTCGCTTGCAAAAGGCTCTGGTGGTGACACTGCAGTGGGCTCCGCGATGACCTCCGTCCTGTCGTCCTGGTGGTCTTGGTCTCATTACACCAATATGGAAACCTTTAGGTGATTCCTCGGGACCCTGCGCCTGTGCTTGCCTCCTTAGCACCAAAGAGGAAACTGGTACACTGCGCCCGCTGGCGCCCGCCTGGCCTTGGTCGTCATGGCACACATCATGTGAACCTCGCGAGGTGCACCTTGCATTGATATCTCCGCTCCTCAGGAGCCAGCCTAGTGAGGTCGCCCCTCAGGGAGGTATTGGTGTTGTCCGCCTTGCGAGGCTTGGCCCCTCTTGAGGGTCTTGGGTTGTTGTTGCTAAAGCTGGGCCAGACCGGGCCATCAATGGAGCCATGCCATGGGCCGCAGGCAGGGAAGTCTGGGCACCCGCGTTCCCAGGACGCCGATAGGAGGATCGGGCCTCTGCCCAAGACGAGTTGTCCTCACTTCAGCAACAGGTCGTGGGCGTCACGTCCCTTGTGGATAAGGCTACAGACGAAGCGAGACGCCGCCGGATGATGCAGCGCGAGCGCTCCTTGATGCTCGAGCACCTCAGGGCCTTGGACACCATCTGCGAAGAGAGCATCTCCCGCCCGCATGAAGCTGATGATGCCGGCTACCTCAACTTCTTCACCCAAGTCATGACCTGTTTGGAAGAACAGGCTATGAGGGCGCGCCAGCTCGTCGAAGAGAGAAGCCGGGGTCTTCTTGTTCGCGCATTCTGGCGTGTCTTCAGCTACCTTGTTAGCCTTGACACTGACTTCAACTTTAATGCTGCAATAGCACCCGTGCCCAAGGTCAAACAGGGCGACCTAGCGAGCTGGGTGAATGACCATCACTACAAAAAAATAAACTTCTGTGATGATACGTGTTTGTCACAGTAGGTCGCATTTTCTGTCATGCATGTACATCCATGACGATTTTATAACAGAATCAAGATAGTCATACCTGTGCTGTCATAGAAGTGTTCCATGACATTACCAAAATTATCAACATGGAAGTGTCAACTTCCATGACGATAAATCGCGCATCACAGAAGTGCTTTCGTCAAGGGTGACCGACACGTGGCATCCACCGTAACGAAACGCCGTTAAGCTATCGGGTCGGGTTTTGGATCCATAACCTGTTAACAGCCCCGACCAATGGGGATTTTCCACATGTAAAATCATCATTGGCTGGAGGAAACACGTGTCGGCTCATCATTGGGACAGATGTCATCCACCCATTGGATAGAAGGCGCCTATGATACGTCGACACGTGGCACGGCCCAACAGAGGCCCATTCCTGTGAAAAGGCCGGCCCGTTTGACTTGGTCAAAAGGTGGCGGGCCGGCCCATGGAAAGCCTGTTAACGGCCTGTTCGCATATAGCCCATTTACAACCCGCTAACCAAAGGCCCGTTACGCCCTATCCGAATTAGGCCCAGTAGCGTCATCTGGGCCATCCAATATGATTCCAGCCCTTTTTCACTTCTGGCCCATGTGTCAGGACCCCGACTCGATGTCACATCGATCTAGCCGGTAACACCTCATATCACTTTGCGGCCTCATGCACGGTATCCCCACGGGTGTCGCCTTACCTTTGCCCGGGACCGTTTGCGCCTTTTGGCTCACGTATATGATAGTGTCGCTAGCATCCATATGATAAGGAGCCCGGGCTGACATGACTAGTCGTAAACCCAAAGTGGCACAGACTTACAGGGACAGGCATCCATGACCCAGCTTCGAACGTGTCGGTCATAAGCAAGTGGGTCCGGGCTGTAGCACTGGGCTAGCAGGACTCCGGTAAACCGGCTGTAGCGGGCTAACAGGACTCCGGTACTCAATGCGTGACATTTCCCCGAAGGGACAGACACAGGAACGAAGAAGGACACATGCCGGCCAGCCTAAGTGTTCCAGAGCAGTAGCAAGCTACCATGGCTCAGCGGTAACACTAGGAGACATTTCCCGGTAAGAGAGGCTACTAAAGATAAACAACTAGATAGTCAGATCCCACACATACCAAGCATTTCAATCATACACACAATATGCTCGATATGTGCAAATACAACGAAGCATCACAACATGACTCTACGACACAAGTACTTTATTTAAGGCTCAGGGAGCCATACATAACATACACAAAGGTACGGGTCTCACGACCCAGCATTCAAGTCATACAGTCATACAAACCAGCAGCGGAAGTAACTTGTCTGAGTATAGACAACTAGTAAAATAAAGGAGGCTTGGAAAGCCTAGCTATACTACGTGGTCCTTCACAAGCTCAGGATCACCACCTGGGCCTTTAGCCTACTCGTTGATGTCAACGTCTACGTAGAACCCATCAGAAGGGGTTGCAGCGTCTTCTGTAAAATGTAAATTATAGCAACATGAGTACAAAGGTACCCAGCAAGACTTACATCAGATCCTACATACATGCATATTATCAAGAAGGGTTGGTGGAGTTATTGCAGCAAGCCAGCTTTGACTCTTGGCTAGGCTAACCTACGAGACTCCAACTTGAAATTGTTTTGCGTACACGAGTCCACTACTCACCACTTCAATACACTACCGAGGATCCGCCTCCGTCTTCCTACGGAAGAGCCATCCTCGGCACTCACACTTATCTTGAGGCTTTTAGTAGTTTCCATTTACTTGTCTATGAACTGTATAGGCAACCAAGTAGTCCTTTACCGCGGACGCGGCTATTCGAATAGATCATGATAACCCTGCAGGGGTGTACTTCTTCATACATGTTTCCACCACTTAGCGTCTGCACACGACATGTGCTCGGCAGACTTCAAGCGAAAGCCGACGTGGGTGTAGACCACGACCTACCTAAACACTTAAGTCTCTAGTCCAGGTTTATCGCCTATCCAGGTTCCATCCGCAGGGAGTCCGGCCGAGGTTTCCCATACGGCCCCGAACGATGTGAACAGGGTTCCCGAGATACCTAACGGGTATTCGGTACACCGTGCCACGTACCTACCGCATCACAGCCCACCCCTACGGTCAGCGCTGTCCACGGCCTCCAGTAGGCTACAAACACCAGAAACTACTTGCAACTCCTGGACAGAGAGCTAGGGTGATTAAGAAGTCGAGCGGGGTCATATTTCAGGGCCCAATGCATGGTAGTAGCTGTATCTTAAATCACACATACAGATCTCAGTGCTTAGGGTCGGCTTCAATGAAACAACCCACCATGTACTCCTACATGGCCTCTCATAGATACCTTTACCAAATCGTGTTCACCACACCACTCTCATTACCGACATAATCATTTCACTCTAGCCATCACCCAGATGAACCAGACCTGACACGACTCTAAGCATAGCAGGCATAGAAAGGTAGGAACAACACATACATCTGGCTCAATCAACTCCTACACATGCTAGTGGGTTTCATCTAGTTACTGTGGCAATGACAGGTCATGCAGAGGAAATGGGTTCAACTACCGTAGCACACAGCAGATTGAAAAGCGTTGTCTTAATGCAGTAAAAGAGAGCAGGAGCGAGAACATGGGATTGTATCGATATGATCAAATGGTTGGTTGGTTGCCTGATGGTTCGATGCACTGATACGGTTCTTCGTTAGGGTAATCACGATACTCCTCGGAGGCAGAACCTGTCGCAAAGGACACCGATACACAACCATCACCAAACAATGTGCAACAATATGATGCATGCATGAAACATGGCAATATGAGTGTGTTGGGCTAATGCAACTAAAACCAGAGGGGTTTGAACCAATTTGAATCAAAGATTCAAATTTCAAACTCAAACATGGCCTTTTAAAGTGCTTTTCCTTGTTCTGCATTAAACATCAAGTTAACTTGGTTAATCATGCGTGAAAATAGCACAGATGGATAGATTGGATTTTTCTGATCATTTTTCATATATAACTTGTCTGATTTGGAGTTACAGAATAAAAGTTATGAATTTTTGAAGTTTAAACTATATTCTGAAATTTCCTATATTAGAATAATTCCAGAAAATCAATTATTGCGTCAGCCTGACGTCAGTGTGACGTCAGCAGGTCAACGGAACACGTCCGGTCAAATCTGACAGTGGGTCCCGCATGTCAGGGTGATTAATTTAATTCAAGTTTAATTAAAACTAAACCTGTTTAATTAACAGGGCTGGGCCCCACCTGTCATTGACTCAGGGGAGTCAACCAGGGCCCACCCGTGGTCAAAGTCAATGCCAGCGGCGCCGGCGTTTAGCCGCCGGCGAGCCCGACGCGGCGGTGGGAGTGGTTTTGGCCGTTTCGGCCACCAAATGGGTCGCGGAGACCACCGGAGTGGAGCTGAGGACAAGCCGCAGCTCTTGGTGGAGTCCGTTGGGGTCGGGGTGGCCGGAGTTGGCGCCGGCGATGACTTTGGCGGCCACCGGGGTTCGGCCGAAGATGAACTTGGCGCTAGAGGGGTCGGTGAGGCTCGGGGAGTGGCTAGCTAGGTGCTGCGGGACTCGGTGAGTAAGATGGACACCAGCTTGTGGCCGGAGGGTGGCCGGAAGCACGTCGGCGACGAGATCCGCGGCGGTGCGGGTGTGTGATCCTCGTGCGGTGGCTACACGGCTCGGGAATGAGAGAGGGAGGGTCGGAGGAGTAGCTAGGCTCACAGCGCTCCCGTAGAGGCCACCGGCGGGGTCGGGGACGAGCTGAGGCGGCGACGGCGTTGAAGGGGATCTCCGGCGACGGCGAGCTCGGGCGAGGTCGGTGCGGTGGTCTCGGGCCGCACGAGCACACGGGGCTCGGCTAGCTCGATGAAGTGGACGGCGGCGGAGCTCCTGGACACGGTGGCACG
>NC_041385.1:208216454-208224911 GCF_002162155.2 Triticum dicoccoides | reverse complement strand
CACGGTGGGACGGTGTGGGGTGGACGGAGGGCGTGGCTACGGCAAGGGGGTGGCGGCGATGGCGTCGGCCATGGCTGGGGTGTGCGAGGGGGAGGAGCTGGAGAGGAGAGGGGGTGTCTGGGGGGTTCGGGGGAGAGAGGGAGGCCGATTCACGGCGTTAGCCGGGCGAGGGAGGCGGCGAGGCGGCGAGCAGGTGCGTGGCACCCATGCGGTGCTCGCCGTCGAGCACCTGCCTGCCTGCCTGGCCGGCAAGCAGCTCGCTGGCGCGGTGCTGGGCTGGGCCGGCAGGTGGGCCGGGTGCTGGGCGCCAGGTAAGCCTTTCTATTTTCTTTCTGTTTTCTGTTTTTTAATACTTCTACAACTTTGTTGAATTTAATAAAATACTTAGGCAACTCCAAAAATCACCAAACTACTCCTGGTCCATAGTTGGATTATTTCCAACATGAAACATTTTAGTTTGGAGATATTTGAGCATTTAAATATTTTATATAATTTTAAATGCCCAAATTCAAATATTTATGATTTAATTCAAAAACCCTAAGCTGGCCTAGAAAAATGTGCACCACTTTTGGCAGAGGTTCTGAACCAAGACAAAAATTATGGGCATTTTAGAAGGGCATTTCAGGTTCATTGAAAATTATTTTTAGTAACCCTAGTTGGTTTCAGAGGGGGCTGGGGGTTCTGTCATCCCCATTTCAGGTTTCTGATGAAAGAGTAAACATGATGCAACACTCTAATGCATGGCTAACTAGGATGTGACAACTCACCCCCACTCAAAAGAATCTCGTCCCGAGATTTGGGTTCCTCCGGGAAGAAGGCGGGATACTCGAGTCGAAGACGATCCTCCCTTTCCCAAGTTGCTTCATCCTCAGAATGGTGCGACCATTGTACTTTGAGAAACTTGATATTATGACGTCGAGTGGTACGCTCGGCCTGATCAAGGATACGAATGGGGTACTCTCGATATGTAAGATTATCTTGGAGATCAAGCGTTTCGTGGTCCACTCCACGGATAGGATCCGAGAAGCAACGCCTGAGTTGAGAAACGTGGAAGACATCGTGGACTCTGGAGAGGTGCGGAGGTAGTTCCAATTGGTAGGCAACTTCTCCTCGTTTGGCGAGAATGCGAAAAGGTCCAATGTAACGAGGAGCCAATTTGCCTTTGATACCGAAACGATGGGTTCCCTTCAGAGGGGTAACCCGAAGGTAAGCTTTCTCGTCAACCTCGAAAGTCATAGCCTTATGTTTTCGGTCATATTGACTCTTTTGACGGGATTGGGCTGTTTTCAACTTTTCACGAACGATACGAACTTGCTCTTCTGCTTCCTAAATCATATCCGGGCCAAAGAATTGTCTTTCCCCGGTCTCTGACCAGTTAAGGGGTGTTCGACATCGTCGTCCATAGAGAACTTCAAAAGGGGCTTTACCCAAGCTAGATTGATAGCTGTTGTTGTAAGCAAATTCGGCAAATGGAAGGCACTTCTCCCAATCCATTCCAAATGAGATAACAGAGGCTCGAAGCATGTCTTCTAGAATCTGGTTGACGCGTTCCACTTGACCACTCGACTAAGGGTGGAAAGCGGTGCTAAAGGAGAGACGGGTTCCCATAGCATTTTGGAAACTTTCCCAAAATCGAGAGGTGAAAAGACTTCCTCGATCCGAGTTAATTTCCAAAGGAACACCATGGAGAGACACTATTCGGGAGATGTATAAGTCTGCCAGCTGACTAGTGGTTATACTCTCACGAACAGGTAGGAAATGGGCTACTTTGGAAAGACGATCGACAACGACGAAAATAGCATTATTCCCTCTCTTGGTCCTGGGAAAACCAGTAATGAAATCCATACCAATTTTATCCCATTTCCATTCAGGAATAGCTAAGGGTTGAAGGGTGCCAGCAGGCCGTTGATGCTCTGCTTTTACACGACGACAGACGTCGCAATTAGCAATATACTGAGCAATTTCTCTCTTCATCCTGGTCCACCAGAACCTCTGGCGTAGGTCCTGATACATCTTGGTACTACCCGGATGAATGGTGAGAGGAGATTCATGAGCCTCCTTAAGGATCAACTGCCGTAGATGCTGGTTCTTTGGAACCACTAAACGGTTCTCAAAGTACACAGCACCATGATCATTTATGGAGAAACAACTAGCACCTCCGCTAGCAATGTTCTCCTTGATCTTAGCTATTCCCTTATCTCGCTTCTGGGCAGCGATGATTTGATCCGTAAGAGTAGGTTTCGCCACCAAGGTGGAAAGAAATCCTTGAGGAACAATGTGAAGGTTAAGCCTCCGAAATTCCTCATGGAGAAGCGGTTGACTTTGTTGTAACATCAGGTTGTTACAATAAGATTTACGACTTAGTGCATCAGCCATGACGTTGGCTTTCCCTGGGGTGTAAGTTATTCCTAAGTCGAAATCTGTGATCAACTCAACCCAACGTCTTTGCCTGAGATTCAAATCCGGTTGGGTGAAAATATACTTCAGACTTTGGTGATCGGTGAATATTTCGCAACGGTTACCGAGGAGGTAATGTCGCCAGGTCTTGAGTGCATAGACTACGGCTGCAAGCTCTAGGTCATGAGTAGGATAATTCTCCTCATGTGGGTGCAATTGCCGTGAAGCGTAGGCAATTACGTGTCGATCTTGCATGAGAATGCAACCTAGTCCTTGTCGCGAGGCGTCGCAGTAGATAACAAAGTCCTTGGAGAAGTCTGGCGGTACCAGTACGGGAGCAGAAGTCAGCCGTCTTTTCAGTTCCTGAAAGTTGTGCTCACATTGTGGAGTCCATTCGAACTTCTTATCTTTCTTGAGGAGTTCGGTTAGAGGTTTGGCAACTTTGGAGAAGTTCTCGACAAAGCGACGACAATAGCTCGCTAAGCCCAGAAAACTCCGAACTTGCTTGACCGATTCAGGTGGAGTCCAATTAAGGACAGCTTGAACTCGTTCAGGGTTAACAGCAATACCTTTACCAGATATTACATGACCCAGATAGGTCACTTCTGACAACCAAAATTCACATTTGGAAAACTTGGCATAAAGGTGATGCTCTTGAAGTTTCTGCAACACTAGCCTTAGATGTTCGGCATGTTCTTCCTCGTTCTTAGAGTAGATGAGTATATCATCGAGATAAACTACGACGAATTTATCCAGATACTCCATGAAGATTGAGTTCATTAACCGAGAAAAGGTGGCTGGAGCGTTGGTTAAACCGAAGGACATGACGGTGTACTCGTATTGGCCATAACGAGTAACAAAGGCCGTTTTAGGGATGTCCCCGTTTCTGATCTTGATTTGATGGTAGCCCAACCTCAAATCCATCTTGGAGAAGACTGAGGATCCAGCGAGCTGATCATACAGGTCGTTGATCCTGGGAAGCGGATATTTGTTCTTGATTGTGACCAAATTGACAGGTCGGTAATCTACAACCATCCGGTCCGTACCATCCTTCTTCTTGACGAAGAGGACGGGGAAAGCCCACGGAGATGAGCTAGGTCGGATGAAACCCTTTTTCAAGGACTCATCGAGTTGTGTCTTAAGCTCGGCTAGTTCTAGTGGTGCCATCTTGTAAGGTCTTCTAGCAATCGGAACGGTTCCTGGAATGAGGTATATTACGAACTCAACATCCCTGTCAGGTGGAACACCTGGCAATTCCTCTGGAAAGACATCCGGGAAGTCACGGACTACCGGAACGTCCTCAAGGTCTGGCAAAGGGCTGGCGTTAAGAGAATATAACTGTCGCTTGGCTATTCGGGTCAAGACATTGACTATCTTCCCCGAAGGATGGGTGAGTTGAACAGTCCTAGAGAAGCAATCAATTTTGGCTTGATGAGCTGACATCCAGTCCATACCCAAAATGATATTAATATCTGAAGATTTAAGGGCTATCAAGGATGCGAGGAAAACTAGTCTGTCGACTTGGATTTCATTTCCATGGCTTACTCTAGAAGTTTGCCATTTGGATCCCGGAGTTTGAATTACCATAGAGATTGGCATGTCACAGAATGCGATGTTATGCAAACGAGCATAATTTTCGGATATAAAAGAATGAGAGGCTCCTGTATCGAAAAGAACAGATGCCGGGTGGCAATTAACAAGAAGCGTACCAAGAACGACGTTGGGATCCTCTTGAGCTTCCTCGGCTGAGATACAGTTGACATGGCCACGTGTAGCGGTGGCCGGCTTGGCGTGGAACACTTTTCCTGTCGGCTTGCCATGGCCAACAGCTTTAGCAGATTGGTTGGGGTTGGTCTGGGGACACTCACGCATATAGTGGCCAGATTCCCCACACTTGAAACAAGTCACGGAACTGGTACGTGGAGGAGCATTGTTGGTTGGACCCCCATAGGGTTTGGCTGGAGCAGACTATTGAACAGGGCGAGGCGCCTGGAAAGATGGCCTCGGTGTGAACCTGGGGGGCAGGGCGGTGTTGGGCACCCACACGCGGCGCTTCTGAGGACCAGCACCGAATGAGGAACCCATGTCACGGCCATGCTTGCGTGTTGTGTCATAATCAGTCTGACCAGTTTCAGCACTGATGGCCTTGTTGACAAGTTTCTGAAAAGATGTGCACTCATGAAGACGGAGGTCGCGGCGAAGCTCAGGACTAAGTCCCTTACGGAACCTTGCTTGCTTCATGGCATCAGTAGAAACTTCCTTAGTTGCATATCGTGCGAGGTTACCAAACTCCCTGCTGTAAGCATCTACAGAAAGTCGACCCTGAGTGAAACTGCAAAATTCCTCACGTTTACGGTCCATGAGACCCTCCGGAATGTGATGTTCACGGAAAGCCTCACTGAATTCAGCCCAAGTAGTGACATGGCCCGCTGGGCGCATAGCTCCATAATTCTCCCACCATAGACTGGCGGGGCCTTCAAGATGATATGCAGCAAAGGTGACCTTGTCAGCCTCCGCTACCAGCGCAGAACGCAGTTTGTGAGAAATACTGCGAAGCCAGTCATCAGCGTCGAGAGGCTCGACGGAGTGGTGGAACGTGGGTGGATGTAATTTGATAAAATCACTAAGTGACACCACGTTAGTCCTCTGATGGTGTGCTGTGTTCTGTTCAACACGCTCCAACAAACGGTTGGTTTCCCGCTTGTTTCTTTCGGCTTCCATCATAACCTCGGCTAGGGAAGGAGGATGAGGCAGATTTGCATTCCTGACTTCACTGCCTTCGGCCTGCTCTTGAGGAGCAGGGTTTGTGCGCGTGTTGACCATCCCAGGTAACAAGACAATGATTTAGTCAGAATGATAAAATTCCGACATGGATACAGAATGTAAGGAATAACTCGAAATGCAAGATGATCATCTGTATGACATGGTAGATACAGAAACTGCTTCTTTATTCCATCGTCGTACACACCATACAGGGTTTAGTACAAGACCAACAGCGTACTATTACGGTGAAAAGAGGATTACATCTCATCGGAGGCATTCCAAGCTCCTATACATTATTTTTCTACACCTCCGGAAAGATTACAAACTAGGTCATATCCCACGAGTCACGCGGAACGATAGACGACACAGCTAGAGCGAACTAGTGATACTACCACTAACTCAGACCGATCCGTAGTAGTCCTCGTAGAAGTCACCTCCATAGCCTGGAAGCTCAACATGATCATCCGGAAACAGACGATCTCGCGGAGCTTGTGGACCATAGGGACTAGGATGAGGTCTTGGACCAACAGACGGTGGCCTGCGGGGACCGCGAGGTGGGGTGATGCCTCCTACATCACACCAACCCATCACGTCTGGCAAAGCAGATCTCACAGGATAGAGATCGCGCATATCCGAATATCCAGCTTGCACCGCCGGTGCAAACCGAGTCAATGTGGTCCAGTGGTTAGCACGGGTATTGAAGAGCTCTAACCTCAAGGCCCGATTTTCACGGTCCTTATCCTCGAGCATCTCAGCAGTGGTGCGAGTCCGTGAATCCTCCTGCGTGGGGTCAGCATAGATAGCCTGGAGATACCCTTGTGCTCCCGGAAGTGATCCTGGCATATACCGGAAATCAGAGTCCCGAAATAGACCAGATCTGACTCGCATGATGGTCATCATAGAGTAGGCGGCGTCCTGCACAGCCATCTCAATAGTAACCCCGAGTCCATAGGAGCAGTGAAGGGGCTCAGTGGACCCAGGATAAGATGGAAATATCCTGACAGTGCAGAGATACTGGCTTTGATTAAAGTCGCGGAATTGCTCTTCGACCGTGTACTCAGGATACCAACGGTATCCAGCCTCAGTCATTACCCTGACCAACATGGCAGTATGGCCGGGTACATCTAGGCATCGGGTCAGGCGAACCACTTGATTGAGGTCGCGAGTGGCCATCTGAAAGCACAATCATAATGCAAAGGCATTAGAATTTCTAGCAAAATTTCGGCAGCATAACAGCTGTAAATGCTCAAGAAGGATTTTGAGACATTTGACAAAGGATTACATACACACTCATCATCATCATATCAAGTTCTGAAACCATCCTAACAACATAACGTGGTAGAAGAACTGAACTAGGCTTGTATCCATCAAACCTGTAAGGTACTACTGATTAGTAACACGTGAACCTGATAGAGAGAATAGATCCTAATTCCTTAACCCCCGGTGGAAGAATAGACTGACTCAGATCAGAATGTCATAAGATAAAGGAGTAAAAAGAGCCTTACGTTCCAACCCACAAACAATTCCCCTACATATAACTAGAGAATTTCTAGACTCAACATCGACCAGTTTGGCTTGGAGAACCTACAGGCAGTCCGGCTCTGATGCCAACGCTGTCAGGACCCCGACTCGATGTCACATCGATCTAGCCGGTAACACCTCATATCACTTTGAGGCCTCACGCACGGTATCCCCACGGGTGCCGCCTTACCTTTGCCCGGGACCGTTTGCGCCTTTTGGTTCACGTATATGATAGTGTCACTAGCATCCATATGATAAGGAGCCCGGGCTGACATGACTAGTCGTAAACCCAAAGTGGCACAGACTTACAGGGACAGGCATCCATGACCCAGCTTCGAACGTGTCGGTCATCAGCAAGTGGGTCCGGGCTGTAGCACTGGGCTAGCAGGACTCCGGTAAACCGGCTGTAGCGGGCTAATAGGACTCCGGTACTCAATGCGTGACATTTCCCCGAAGGGACAGACACAGGAGCGAAGAAGGACACATGCCGGCCAGCCTAAGTGTTCCAGAGCAGTAGCAAGCTACCATGGCTCAGCGGTAACACTAGGAGACATTTCCCGGTAAGAGAGGCTACTAAAGATAAACAACTAATAGTCAGATCCCACACATACCAAGCATTTCAATCATACACACAATATGCTCGATATGTGCAAATACAACGAAGCATCACAACATGACTCTACGACACAAGTACTTTATTTAAGGCTCAGGGAGCCATACATAACATACACAAAGGTACGGGTCTCACGACCCAGCATTCAAGTCATACAGTCATACAAACCAGCAGCGGAAGTAACTTGTCTGAGTACAGACAACTAGTAAAATAAAGGAGGCTTGGAAAGCCTAGCTATACTACGTGGTCCTTCACAAGCTCAGGATCACCACCTGGGCCTTTAGCCTACTCGTTGATGTCAACGTCTACGTAGAACCCATCAGAAGGGGTTGCAGCGTCTTCTGTGAAATGTAAATTATAGCAACATGAGTACAAAGGTACCCAGCAAGACTTACATCAGATCCTACATACATGCATATTATCAAGAAGGGTTGGTGGAGTTATTGCAGCAAGCCAGCTTTGACTCTTGGCTAGGCTAACCTACGAGACTCCAACTTGAAATGGTTTTGCGTACACGAGTCCTGTCACACCCTAGCTAGTCATGCATTAGAGTGTTGCATCATGTTTATTCTTTCATCAGAAACTTGAAATGGGGATTTGTGAAACCCTCAGAATCATTTTGAAAATGACCCAAATAAAAATTTCTCCAAAAGGGTCCAAGAAAATGCTCATGTTGCTCTCTGAAAATATTGGACAGAGATAAAAATCAAACCAATATTTTTAAGAGCTCATAGGTATTTATTTTGGGCATTTGGAATTAATGCATAAATATTTGCATTGGAAATATATTAGTTATATATATTAATATAGGTCCAAAAATTATGCCACCTGTTGGGGAGCTCTGGAATAATATATCTAGCTCCTGCAAAAATTGGCATAAGGTAATAAAATGATTTCATATTTTATTTAAATCAAAACAAGTGACAGAAATTAGAAAACAAAAATAAATAAAGAGGGAGAGGCTTACCTGGGGATCCTCCCTGTGCAGCCCAGCAGTAGCTGGCCGGCCCAGCCAGCAGGCGGCCCAGCCCGCCTCCTCCTCTGTCGTCTTCGTACTCGACAGAGGGAGGGGAGTGTGCCCGGCGCGCGCGCGCGCCACCGCGCCACGCCACCAGCTCGCCTGCCTGCCTACCTCTCCCCTCCTCGTCTGGGTGCCCTGGAAC
>NC_041385.1:208205777-208215913 GCF_002162155.2 Triticum dicoccoides | reverse complement strand
GGTTCTTCCTCTCCTCTCCCTCGCTCTCTCTCTCTCTCCCGTGTCCGAACGCACCCATCGCCGCCGTTCGCCATAGCCGCCGCCACCGGCCTCCCCTCGCCTTCCCGACTCGCGCAAGAGCTCCGCCCCCTCGCCCTGAAGCTCTCCGTCAAGCCACAAGACGCCGGATGCCCCGTGGAGCCGCCGTCGCCATCATCTTCCTCCTCGGGCTCCGACCACCATCGTCGTCGATTCGCCGTCTCCAGTGCGTCCCCGAGCCCGCTTCGACGCCCGCTGCAACCGCGGTGAGCTCCGCCACCGTTTCCCTCTCTTCTCCCCCTCGTTCCCGCGCCGTAACTCCATTTCCCACCACGGCCGAACCTCCGCCGTCGCCGAGCTCGCCGTCGACGCAGCTCCGGTGACCATTTGGTCACCCCGGCGAGTCCAACAAGTTCGTAAGGCCCCGAAGAGCATCCCTAGCGCCTTGCCTCGCTCGCCTTCGAGCTCCAACCCCGTTTCCGTGCACGACCGAACCCCGGCGGCCGCAGCCGAGCTCGCCGCCGTCGACTCCGGCCACCCCAGGCCCAGCCACGGCCACCGCCCGACGCGCCATCGAGCTAGCTTTCCAACGCACCTAGCCGCACGCCGTTTGGAGCACCACAGAGGAAACCCGAGGCACTTGTACGCCGCGGACTTCGCCGGCGACTAACCGCCGGCGGGTTTGACCTGTTCGACCTGGGGTTTGACCCCCCCAGAGTCACTGACGCGTAGGCCCCGTCGGCCAGGTGGTTAGCTTAGTACTAATCGCTGTTAATTAACCCCCTGACACTGACCAGTGGGCCCCAGCGCCACTAACCCTTAATTAGGATTAAACTAACCCTGTTAAACCCCCCTGTCACTGACGTGTGGACCCCAGACGTCAGGTTTGACCCCAGCCAGCCGCAGTTGACCGCTGACGTCGTGCTGATGTCATGCTAGCGCAATATATTTATTTCTGGATTTAAATTAAATCAGGAAATTCCAGAATATAATTTGAACTTCAAAAATTCATAACTTTTTTTCTGTAACTCCAAATCAGACAAATTATATATGAAAAATGATCAGAAAAATCCAATCTATCCATCTGTACTATTTTCATGCATGATCAAACAAGTTAAATTGATGTTTAAAGCAGAACAAGGAAAAGCACTTTAAAAGGCCATGTTTGAGTTTGAAATTTGAATCTTTGATTCAAATTGGTTCAAACCCTTCTGGTTTTAGTTGCATTAGCCCAACACACTCATATTGCCATGTTTCATGCATGCATCATATTGTTGCACATTGTTTGGTGATGGTTGTGTATCGGTGTCCTTTGCGACAGGTTCTGCCTCCGAGGAGTACCGTGATTACCCTAACGAAGAACCGTATCAGTGCATCGAACCATCAGGCAAGCAACCAACCATTTGATCATATCGATACAAGCCCATGTTCTCGCTCCTGCTCTCTTTTACTGCATTAAGACGACGCGTTTCAAACTGCTGTGTGCTACGGTAGTTGAACCCATTTCCTCTGCATGACCTGTCATTGCCACAGTAACTAGATGAAACCCACTAGCATGTGTAGGAGTTGTTTGAGCCATATGTATGTGTTGTTCCTACCTTGCTATGCCTGCTATGCTTAGAGTCGTGTCAGGTCTGGTTCGTCTGGGTGATGGGCTAGAGTGAAATGGTTATGTCGGTAATGAGAGTGGTGTGGTGAACACGATTTGGTAAAGGTATCGATGAGAGGCCATGTAGGAGTACATGGTGGGTTGTTTCATTGAAGCCGACCTTAAGCACTGAGATCTGTATATGTGATTTAAGATACAGCTACTACCATGCATTGGGCCCTGAAATATGACCCCGCTCGACTTCTTATTCACCCTAGCTCTCTGTCCAGGAGTTGCAAGTAGTTTCTGGTGTTTGTAGCCTACTGGAGGCCGTGGACAGCGCTGACCGTAGGGGTGGGCTGTGATGCGGTAGGTACGTGGCCGGGTGTACCGAATACCCGTTAGGTATCTCGGAAACCCTGTTCACATCGTTCGGGGCCGTATGGGAAACCTCGGCCGGACTCCCTGCGGACGGAACCTGGATAGGCGATAAACCTGGACTAGAGGCTTAAGTGTTTAGGTAGGTCGTGGTCTACACCCACGTCGGCTTTCGCTTGAAGTCTGCCGAGCACATGTCGTGTGCAGACGCTAAGTGGTGGAAACATGTATGAAGAAGTACACCCCTGCAGGGTTATCATGATCTATTCGAATAGCAGCATCCGCGGTAAAGGACTACTTGGTTGCCTATACAGTTCATAGACAAGTAAATGGAAACTACTAAAAGCCTCAAGATAAGTGTGAGTGCCGAGGATGGCTCTTCCGTAGGAAGACGGAGGCGGATCCTCGGTAGTGTATTGAAGTGGTGAGTAGTGGACTCGTGTGCGCAAAACCATTTCAAGTTGAAGTATCGTAGGATAGTCTAGCCAAGAGTCAAAGCTGGCTTGCTGCAATAACTCCACCAACCCTTCTTGATAATATGCATGTATGTAGGATCTGATGTAAGTCTTGCTGAGTACCTTTGTACTCATGTTGCTATAATTTACATTTTTACAGAAGACGCTGCAACCCCTTCCGATGGGTTCTATGTAGACGTTGACATCAACGAGTAGGCTAAAGGCCCAGGTGGTGACCCTGAGCTTGTGAAGGACCATGTAGTATAGCTAGGCTTTCCAAGCCTCTTTTATTTTACTAGTTGTCTGTACTCAGACAAGTTACTTCCGCTGCTGGTTTGTATGACTGTATGACTTGAATGTTGGGTCGTGAGACCCGTACCTTTGTGTATGTTATGTATGGCTCCCTGAGCCTTAAATAAAGTACTTGTGTCGTAGAGTCATGTTGTGATGCTTCGTTGTATTTGCACATATCGAGCATACTGCGTGTATGATTGAAATGCTTGGTATGTGTGGGATCTGACTACCTAGTTGTTTATCTTTAGTAGCCTCTCTTACCGGGAAATGTCTCCTAGTGTTACCGCTGAGCCATGGTAGCTTGCTACTGCTCTGGAACACTTACGCTGGCCGGCATGTGTCCTTCTTCGTTCCTGTGTCTGTCCCTTCGGGGAAATGTCACGCATTGAGTACCGGAGTCCTGTTAGCCCGCTACAGCCCGGTTTACCGGAGTCCTGCTAGCCCAGTGCTACAGCCCGGACCCACTTGCTGATGACCGACACGTTCGAAGCTGGGTCATGGATGCCTGTCCCTGTAAGTCTGTGCCACTTTGGGTTTACGACTAGTCATGTCAGCCCGGGCTCCTTATCATATGGATGCTAGCGACACCATCATATACGTGAGCCAAAAGGCGCAAACGGTCCCGGGCAAGGGTAAGGTGACACCCGTGGGGATACCGTGCGTGAGGCCGCAAAGTGATATGAGGTGTTACCGGCTAGATCGATGTGACATCGAGTCGGGGTCCTGACAGCGTTGGCATCAGAGCCGGACTGCCTGTAGGTTCTCCAAGCCAAACTGGTCGATGTTGAGTCTAGAAATTCTTTAGTTATATGTAGGGGAATTGTTTGTGGGTTGGAACGTACGGCTCTTTTACTCCTTTATCTAATGACATCCTGATCTGAGTCAGTCCATTGTTCCACCGGGGGTTAAGGAATTAGGATCTATTCTCTCTATCAGGTTCACGTGTTACTAATCAGTAGTACCTTACAGGTTTGATGGATACAAGCCTAGTTCAGTTCTTCTACCACGTTATGTTGTTAGGATGGACTCAGAACTTGATATGATGATGTTGAGTGTGTATGAAATTCTTTGTCAAATGTCTCAAAATCCTTCTTGAGCATTTACAGCTGTTATGCTGCCGAAATTTCGCTAGAAATTCTAATGCCTTTGCATTATGATTGTGTTTTCAGATGGCCACTCGCGACCTCAATCAAGTGGTTCGCCTGACTCGATGCCTAGATGTACCCGGCCATACTGCCATGTTGGTCAGGGTAATGACTGAGGCTGGATATCGCTGGTATCCTGAGTACACGGTCGAAGAGCAATTTCGGGACTTTAATCAAAGCCAGTATCTCTGCACTGTCAGGATATTTCCATCTTATCCTGGATCCACCGAGCCCCCTCACTGCTCCTATGGACTCGGGGTTACTATTGAGATGGCTGTGCAGGACGCCGCCTACTCTATGATGACCATCATGCGAGTCAGATCTGGTCTATTTCGGGACTCTGATTTCCGGTATATGCCAGGATCACTTCCGGGAGCACAAGGGTATCTCCAGGCTATCTATGCTGACCCCACTCAGGAGGATTCACGGACTCGCACCACTGCTGAGATGCTCGAGGATAAGGACCGTGAAAATCGGGCCTTGAGGTTAGAGCTCTTCAATACCCGTGCTGACCACTGGGCCACATTTACTCGGTTCGCACCGGCGGTGCAAGCTGGATATTCGGATATGCGCGATCTCTATCCTGTGAGATCTGCTCTGCCAGACGTGATGTGTTGGCGTGATGTAGGAGGCATCACCCCACCTCGCGGTCCCCGCAGGCCACCGTCTGTTGGTCCAAGACCTCATCCTAGCCCCTATGGTCCACAAGCTCCGCGAGATCGTCTGTTTTCGGATGATCATGTTGAGCTTCCAGGCTATGGAGGTGACTTCTACGAGGACTACAACGGATCGGTCTGAGTTAGTGGTAGTATCACTAGTTCGCACTAGTTGTGTCGTCTATCGTCCTGCGTGACTCGTGGGATATGACCTAGTTTGTACTCTTTCCGGAGGTGTAGAAAAATAAGGTATAGGAGCTTGGGATGCCTCCGATGAGATGTAATCCTCTTTTCACCATAATAGTACTTTGTTTGGTCTTGTACTAAACCCTGTATGGTGTGTATGACGATGGAATAAAGAAGCAGTTTCTGTATCTACCATGTCATACGGATGATCATCTTGCATTTCGAGTTATTCCTTACATTCTGTATCCTATGTCGGAAATTTTATCATTCTGACTAAATCATTGTTTTGTTTACCTAGGATGGTCAACACGCGCACTAACCCTGCTCCTCAAGAGCAGGCCGAAGGCAGTGAAGTCAGGGATGCAAATCTGCCTCATCCTCCTTCCCTAGCCGAGGTTATGATGGAAGCTGAGAGAAACAAGCGGGAGACCAACCGTTTGTTGGAGCGTATTGAACAGAACACGGCACACCATCAGAGGACTAACGTGGTGTCACTCAGTCATTTTATCAAATTACATCCACCCACGTTCCACCACTCCGTCGAGCCTCTCGACACTGATGACTGGCTTCGCAGTATCTCTCACAAACTGCGTTCCGCGCTGGTAGCGGAGGCTGACAAGGTCACCTTTGCTGCTTATCATCTTGAAGGCCCCGCCAGTCTATGGTGGGAGAATTATGGAGCTATGCGCCCAGCGGGCCATGTCACTACTTGGGCTGAATTCAGCGAGGCTTTCCGTGAACATCACATTCCGGAGGGTCTCATGGACCGTAAACGTGAGGAATTTTGCAATTTCACCCAAGGCCGACTCTCTGTGGATGCTTACAGCAGGGAGTTTGGTAACCTCGCACGATATGCAACTGAGGAAGTTTCTACTGATGCCAAGAAGCAAGCAAGGTTCCGTAAGGGACTTAGTCCTGAGCTTCGCCGCGACCTCCGTCTGCATGAGTGCACATCTTTTCAGAAACTTGTCAACAAAGCCATCAGTGCTGAAACTGGTCAGACTGACTATGACGCAACACGCAAGCATGGCCGTGACATGGGTTCCTCATCCGGTGCTGGTCCTCAGAAGCGCCGCGTGTGGGTACCCAACACCGCCCTGCCACCCAGGTTCACACCGAGGCCATCTTTCCAGGCGCCTCGCCCTGTTCAACAGTCTGCTCCAGCCAAGCCCTATGGGAGTCCAACCGACAATGCTCCTCCACGTACCAGTTCCGTGACTTGTTTCAAGTGTGGGGAATCTGGTCACTATATGCGTGAGTGTCCCCAGACCAACCCCAACCAGTCTGCTAAAGCTGTTGGCCGTGGCAAGCCGACAGGGAAAGTGTTCCATGCCAAGCCGGTCACCGCCTCACGTGGCCATGTCAACTGTATCTCTGCCGAAGAAGCTCAAGAGGATCCCAACGTCGTTCTCGGTACGCTTCTTGTTAATTGCCACCCGACATCTGTTCTTTTCGATACAGGAGCCTCCCATTCATTTATATCTGAAAACTATGCTCGTTTGCATAACACTGCATTCTGTGACATGCCATCCACTATGGAAATTTCTACTCCTGGGTCTAGATGGCAGACCTCTAGGGTAAGTTATGGAAATGAAATCCAAGTCGACAGACTTGTTTTTCTTGCATCGTTGATAGCCCTCAAATCTTCAGATATTAATATCATTCTGGGTATGGACTGGATGTCAGCTCATCATGCCAAAATTGATTGCTTCTCTAGGACTGTTCAACTCACTCACCCTTCGGGTAAGATAGTCAATGTCTTAACCCGACTAGCCAAGCGACAATTATATTCTCTTAACGCCAGCCCTTTGCCAGACCTTGAGGATGTTCCGGTAGTCCGTGACTTCCCGGATGTCTTCCCAGAGGAATTGCCAGGTGTTCCACCTGACAGGGATGTTGAGTTCGTAATAGATCTCATTCCAGGAACCGTTCCGATTGCTAGAAGACCCTATAAGATGGCACCCCAAGAACTAGCCGGGCTTAAGAAACAACTCGATGAGTCCTTGAAAAAGGGTTTCATCCGACCTAGCTCATCTCCGTGGGCTTGCCCCGTCCTATTCGTCAAGAAGAAGGATGGTACGGACCGGATGGTTGTAGATTACCGACCTATCAATTTGGTCACAATCAAGAACAAATATCCGCTTCCCAGGATCAACGACCTGTATGATCAGCTCGCTGGATCCTCAGTCTTCTCCAAGATGGATTTGAGGTTGGGCTACCATCAAATCAAAATCAGAAACGGGGACATTCCTAAAACGGCCTTTGTTACTCGTTATGGCCAATACGAGTACACCGTCATGTCCTTCGGTTTAACCAACGCTCCAGCCACTTTTTCTCGGTTAATGAACTCAATCTTCATGGAGTATTTGGATAAATTCGTCGTGGTTTACCTCGATGATATACTCATCTACTCCAAGAACGAGGAAGAACATGCCGAACATCTAAGGCTAGTGTTGAAGAAACTTCGAGAGCATCGCCTTTATGCCAAATTTTCTAAATGTGAATTCTGGTTGTCAGAAGTGACCTATCTGGGTCATGTAATATCTGGTAAAGGTATTGCTATTAACCCTGAGCGAGTTCAAGCCGTCCTTAATTGGACTCCACCTGAATCGGTCAAGCAAGTTCGGAGTTTTCTGGGCTTAGCGAGCTATTGTCGTCGCTTTGTCGAGAACTTCTCCAAGGTTGCTAAACCTCTAACCGAACTCCTCAAGAAAGATAAGAAGTTCGAATGGACTCCACAATGTGAGCACAGCTTTCAGGAATTGAAAAGACGCCTGACTTCTGCTCCCGTACTGGTACCGCCAGACTTCTCCAAGGACTTTGTTATCTACTGCGACGCCTCGCGACAAGGACTAGGTTGCATTCTCATGCAAGATCGACACGTAATTGCCTACGCTTCATGGCAATTGCACCCACATGAGGAGAATTATCCTACTCATGATCTAGAGCTTGCAGCCGTAGTCTATGCACTCAAGACCTGGCGACATTACCTCCTAGGTAACCGTTGCGAAATATTCACTGATCACCAAAGTCTGAAGTACATTTTCACCCAACCGGATCTGAACCTCAGGCAAAGACGTTGGGTTGAGTTGATCACAGACTTTGATTTAGGAATAACTTACACCCCAGGGAAAGCTAACGTCATGGCTGATGCGCTAAGTCGTAAATCTTATTGTAACAACCTGATGTTACAACAAAGTCAACCGCTTCTCCATGAGGAATTTCGGAAGCTTAACCTTCACATTGTTCCTCAAGGTTTTCTTTCCACCTTGGTAGCAAAACCTACTCTTACGGATCAAATCATCGCTGCCCAAAAGCGAGATAAGGGAATATCTAAAATCAAAGAGAACATTGCTAGCGGAGGTGCTAGTTGTTTCTCCACAAATGATCATGGTGTTGTGTACTTTGAGAACCGTCTAGTGGTTCCCAAGAACCAGCATCTACGGCAGTTGATCCTTAAGGAGGCTCATGAATCTCCTCTCACCATTCATCCCGGTAGTACTAAGATGTATCAGGACCTACGCCAGAGGTTCTGGTGGACTAGGATGAAGAGAGAAATTGCTCAGTTTATTGCTAATTGCGACGTCTGTCGTCGTGTAAAAGCAGAGCATCAACGGCCTGCTGGCACCCTTCAACCCTTAGCTATTCCTGAATGGAAATGGGATAAAATTGGTATGGATTTCATTACCGGTTTTCCCAGGACCAAGAGAGGGAATAATGCTATTTTCGTCATTGTCGATCGTCTTTCCAAAGTAGCCCATTTCTTACCTGTTCGTGAGAGTATAACCGCTAGTCAGCTGGCAGACTTATACATCTCCCGAATAGTGTCCCTCCATGGTGTTCCTTTGGAAATTAACTCGGATCGAGGAAGCCTTTTCACCTCTTGATTTTGGGAAAGTTTCCAAAATGCTATGGGAACCCGTCTCTCCTTTAGCACCGCTTTCCACCCTCAGTCGAGTGGTCAAGTGGAACGCGTCAACCAGATTCTAGAAGACATGCTTCGAGCCTCTGTTATCTCATTCGGAATGGATTGGGAGAAGTGCCTTCCATTTGCCGAATTCGCTTACAACAACAGCTATCAATCTAGCTTGGGTAAAGCCCCTTTTGAAGTTCTCTATGGACGACGGTGTCGAACACCCCTTAACTGGTCAGAGACCGGGGAAAGACAATTCTTTGGCCCGGATATGATTCAGGAAGCAGAAGAACAAGTTCGTATCGTTCGTGAAAAGTTGAAAACAGCCCAATCTCGTCAAAAGAGTCAATATGACCGAAAACATAAGGCTATGACTTTCGAGGTTGACGAGAAGGCTTATCTTCGGGTTACCCCTCTGAAGGGAACCCATCGTTTCGGTATCAAAGGCAAATTGGCTCCTCGTTACATTGGACCTTTTTGCATTCTCGCCAAACGAGGAGAAGTTGCCTACCAGTTGGAACTACCTCCGCACCTCTCCAGAGTCCACGATGTCTTCCACGTTTCTCAACTCAGGCGTTGCTTCTCGGATCCTATCTGTGGAGTGGACCACGAAACGCTTGATCTCCAAGATAATCTTACATATCGAGAGTACCCCATTCGTATCCTCGATCAGGCCGAACGTACCACCCGACGTCATAATATCAAGTTTCTCAAAGTACAATGGTCGCACCATTCTGAGGATGAAGCAACTTGGGAAAGGGAGGATCATCTTCGACTCGAGTATCCCGCCTTCTTCCCGGAGGAACCCAAATCTCGGGACGAGATCCTTTTGAGTGGGGGTGAGTTGTCACACCCTAGCTAGTCATGCATTAGAGTGTTGCATCATGTTTATTCTTTCATCAGAAACTTGAAATGGCGATTTGTGAAACCCTCAGAATCATTTTGAAAATGACCCAAATAAAAATTTCTCCAAAAGGGTCCAAGAAAATGCTCATGTTGCTCTCTGAAAATATTGGACAGAGATAAAAATGAAACCAATATTTTTAAGAGCTCATAGGTATTTATTTTGGGCATTTGGAATTAATGCATAACTATTTGCATTGGAAATATATTAGTTATATATATTAATATATGTCCCAAAATTATGCCACCTGTTGGGGAGCTCTGGAATAATATATCTAGCTCCTGCAAAAATTGGCATAAGGTAATAAAATGATTTAATATTTTATTTAAATCAAAACAAGTGACAGAAATTAGAAAACAAAAATAAATAAAGAGGGAGAGGCTTACCTGGGGCTCCTCCCTGTGCAGCCCAGCAGTAGCTGGCCGGCCCAGCCAGCAGGCGGCCCAGCCCGCCTCCTCCTCTGTCGTCTTCGTCCTCGACAGAGGGAGGGGAGTGTGCCCGGCGCGCGCGCGCGCCACCGCGCCACGCCACCAGCTCGCCTGCCTGCCTGCCTCTCCCCTCCTCGTCTGGATGCCCTGGAACGACGCCACGCCCCCCCC
>NC_041385.1:208192467-208204910 GCF_002162155.2 Triticum dicoccoides | reverse complement strand
TCTCCTCTCCCTCGCTCTCTCTCTCCCGTGTCCGAACGCACCCATCGCCGCCGTTCGCCATAGCCGCCGCCACCGGCCTCCCCTCGCCTTCCCGACTCGCGCAGGAGCTCCGCCCCCTCGCCCTAAAGCTCTCCGTCAAGCCACAAGACGCCAGACGCCCCGTGGAGCCGCCGTCGCCATCATCTTCCTCCTCGGGCTCCAACCACCATCGCCGTTGATTCGCCGTCTCCAGTGCGTCCCCGAGCCCGCTTCGACGCCCGCTGCAACCGCGCTGAGCTCCGCCACCATTTCCCTCTCTTCTCCCCCTCGTTCCCGCGCCGTAACTCCATTTCCCACCACGGCCGAACCTCCGCCGTCGCCGAGCTCGCCGTCGACGCAGCTCCGGTGACCATTTGGTCACCCCGACGAGTCCAACAAGTTCGTAAGGCCCCGTAGAGCATCCCTAGCGCCTTGCCTCGCTCGCCTTCGAGCTCCAACCCCGTTTCCGTGCACGACCGAACCCCGGCGGCCGCAGCCGAGCTCGCCGTCGTCGACTCCGGCCACCCCAGGCCCAGCCACGGCCACCGCCCGACGCGCCATCGAGCTAGCTTTCCAACGCACCTAGCCGCACGCCGTTTGGAGCACCACAGAGGAAACCCGAGGCACTTGTATGCCGCGGACCTCGCCGGCGACTAACCGCCGGCGGGTTTGACCTGTTCGACCTGGGGTTTGACCCCCCCAGAGTCACTGGCGCGTGGGCCCCGTCGGCCAGGTGGTTAGCTTAGTACTAATCACTGTTAATTAACCCCCCTGACACTGACCAGTGGGCCCCAGCGCCACTAACCCTTAATTAGGATTAAACTAACCCTGTTAAACCCCCCTGTCACAGACGTGTGGACCCCACACGTCAGGTTTGACCCCAGCCAGCCGCAGTTGACCGCTGACGTCGTGCTGACGTCATGCTAGCGCAATATATTTATTTCTGGATTTAAATTAAATCAGGAAATTCCAGAATATAATTTAAACTTCAAAAATTCATAACTTTTTTTCTGTAACTCCAAATCAGACAAATTATATATGAAAAATGATCAGAAAAATCCAATCTATCCATCTGTACTATTTTCATGCATGATCAAACAAGTTAAATTGATGTTTAAAGCAGAACAAGGAAAAGCACTTTAAAAGGCCATGTTTGAGTTTGAAATTTGAATCTTTGATTCAAATTGGTTCAAACCCTTCTGGTTTTAGTTGCATTAGCCCAACACACTCATATTGCCATGTTTCATGCATGCATCATATTGTTGCACATTGTTTGGTGATGGTTGTGTATCGGTGTCCTTTGCGACAGGTTCTGCCTCCGAGGAGTACCGTGATTACCCTAACGAAGAACCGTATCAGTGCATCGAACCATCAGGCAAGCAACCAACCATTTGATCATATCGATACAAGCCCATGTTCTCGCTCCTGCTCTCTTTTACTGCATTAAGACGACGCGTTTCAAACTGCTGTGTGCTACGGTAGTTGAACCCATTTCCTCTGCATGACCTGTCATTGCCACAGTAACTAGATGAAACCCACTAGCATGTGTAGGAGTTGTTTGAGCCATATGTATGTGTTGTTCCTACCTTGCTATGCCTGCTATGCTTAGAGTCGTGTCAGGTCTGGTTCGTCTGGGTGATGGGCTAGAGTGAAATGGTTATGTCGGTAATGAGAGTGGTGTGGTGAACACGATTTGGTAAAGGTATCGATGAGAGGCCATGTAGGAGTACATGGTGGGTTGTTTCATTGAAGCCGACCTTAAGCACTGAGATCTGTATATGTGATTTAAGATACAGCTACTACCATGCATTGGGCCCTGAAATATGACCCCGCTCGACTTCTTATTCACCCTAGCTCTCTGTCCAGGAGTTGCAAGTAGTTTCTGGTGTTTGTAGCCTACTGGAGGCCGTGGACAGCGCTGACCGTAGGGGTGGGCTGTGATGCGGTAGGTACGTGGCCGGGTGTACCGAATAAACGTTAGGTATCTCGGAAACCCTGTTCACATCGTTCGGGGCCGTATGGGAAACCTCGGTCGGACTCCCTGCGGACGGAACCTGGATAGGCGATAAACCTGGACTAGAGGCTTAAGTGTTTAGGTAGGTCGTGGTCTACACCCACGTCGGCTTTCGCTTGAAGTCTGCCGAGCACATGTCGTGTGCAGACGCTAAGTGGTGGAAACATGTATGAAGAAGTACACCCCTGCAGGGTTATCATGATCTATTCGAATAGCAGCATCCGCGGTAAAGGACTACTTGGTTGCCTATACAGTTCATAGACAAGTAAATGGAAACTACTAAAAGCCTCAAGATAAGTGTGAGTGCCGAGGATGGCTCTTCCGTAGGAAGACGGAGGCGGATCCTCGGTAGTGTATTGAAGTGGTGAGTAGTGGACTCGTGTGCGCAAAACCATTTCAAGTTGAAGTATCGTAGGATAGTCTAGCCAAGAGTCAAAGCTGGCTTGCTGCAATAACTCCACCAACCCTTCTTGATAATATGCATGTATGTAGGATCTGATGTAAGTCTTGCTGAGTACCTTTGTACTCATGTTGCTATAATTTACATTTTTACAGAAGACGCTGCAACCCCTTCCGATGGGTTCTATGTAGACGTTGACATCAACGAGTAGGCTAAAGGCCCAGGTGGTGACCCTGAGCTTGTGAAGGACCATGTAGTATAGCTAGGCTTTCCAAGCCTCTTTTATTTTACTAGTTGTCTGTACTCAGACAAGTTACTTCCGCTGCTGGTTTGTATGACTGTATGACTTGAATGTTGGGTCGTGAGACCCGTACCTTTGTGTATGTTATGTATGGCTCCCTGAGCCTTAAATAAAGTACTTGTGTCGTAGAGTCATGTTGTGATGCTTCATTGTATTTGCACATATCGAGCATACTGCGTGTATGATTGAAATGCTTGGTATGTGTGGGATCTGACTACCTAGTTGTTTATCTTTAGTAGCCTCTCTTACCGGGAAATGTCTCCTAGTGTTACCGCTGAGCCATGGTAGCTTGCTACTGCTCTGGAACACTTACGCTGGCCGGCATGTGTCCTTCTTCGTTCCTGTGTCTGTCCCTTCGGGGAAATGTCACGCATTGAGTACCGGAGTCCTGTTAGCCCGCTACAGCCCGGTTTACCGGAGTCCTGCTAGCCCAGTGCTACAGCCCGGACCCACTTGCTGATGACCGACACGTTCGAAGCTGGGTCATGGATGCCTGTCCCTGTAAGTCTGTGCCACTTTGGGTTTACGACTAGTCATGTCAGCCCGGGCTCCTTATCATATGGATGCTAGCGACACCATCATATACGTGAGCCAAAAGGCGCAAACGGTCCCGGGCAAGGGTAAGGCGACACCCGTGGGGATACCGTGCGTGAGGCCGCAAAGTGATATGAGGTGTTACCGGCTAGATCGATGTGACATCGAGTCGGGGTCCTGACAGCGTTGGCATCAGAGCCGGACTGCCTGTAGGTTCTCCAAGCCAAACTGGTCGATGTTGAGTCTAGAAATTCTTTAGTTATATGTAGGGGAATTGTTTGTGGGTTGGAACGTACGGCTCTTTTACTCCTTTATCTAATGACATCCTGATCTGAGTCAGTCCATTGTTCCACCGGGGGTTAAGGAATTAGGATCTATTCTCTCTATCAGGTTCACGTGTTACTAATCAGTAGTACCTTACAGGTTTGATGGATACAAGCCTAGTTCAGTTCTTCTACCACGTTATGTTGTTAGGATGGACTCAGAACTTGATATGATGATGTTGAGTGTGTATGAAATTCTTTGTCAAATGTCTCAAAATCCTTCTTGAGCATTTACAGCTGTTATGCTGCCGAAATTTCGCTAGAAATTCTAATGCCTTTGCATTATGATTGTGTTTTCAGATGGCCACTCGCGACCTCAATCAAGTGGTTCGCCTGACTCGATGCCTAGATGTACCCGGCCATACTGCCATGTTGGTCAGGGTAATGACTGAGGCTGGATATCGCTGGTATCCTGAGTACACGGTCGAAGAGCAATTTCGGGACTTTAATCAAAGCCAGTATCTCTGCACTGTCAGGATATTTCCATCTTATCCTGGATCCACCGAGCCCCCTCACTACTCACCACTTCAATACACTATCGAGGATCCGCCTCCGTCTTCCTACGGAAGAGCCATCCTCGGCACTCACACTTATCTTGAGGCTTTTAGTAGTTTCCATTTACTTGTCTATGAACTGTATAGGCAACCAAGTAGTCCTTTACCGCGGACGCGGCTATTCGAATAGATCATGATAACCCTGCAGGGGTGTACTTCTTCATACATGTTTCCACCACTTAGCGTCTGCACACGACATGTGCTCGGCAGACTTCAAGCGAAAGCCGACGTGGGTGTAGACCACGACCTACCTAAACACTTAAGTCTCTAGTCCAGGTTTATCGCCTATCCAGGTTCCATCCGCAGGGAGTCCGGTCGAGGTTTCCCATACGGCCCCGAACGATGTGAACAGGGTTCCCGAGATACCTAACGGGTATTCGGTACACCGTGCCACGTACCTACCGCATCACAGCCCACCCCTACGATCAGCGCTGTCCACGGCCTCCAGTAGGCTACAAACACCAGAAACTACTTGCAACTCCTGGACAGAGAGCTAGGGTGATTAAGAAGTCGAGCGGGGTCATATTTCAGGGCCCAATGCATGGTAGTAGTTGTATCTTAAATCACACATACAGATCTCAGTGCTTAGGGTCGGCTTCAATGAAACAACCCACCATGTACTCCTACATGGCCTCTCATTGATACCTTTACCAAATCGTGTTCACCACACCACTCTCGTTACCGACATAATCATTTCACTCTAGCCATCACCCAGATGAACCAGACCTGACACGACTCTAAGCATAGCAGGCATAGCAAGGTAGGAACAACACATACATCTGGCTCAATCAACTCCTACACATGCTAGTGGGTTTCATCTAGTTATTGTGGCAATGACAGGTCATGCAGAGGAAATGGGTTCAACTACCGTAGCACACAGCAGATTGAAAAGCGTTGTCTTAATGCAGTAAAAGAGAGCAGGAGCGAGAACATGGGATTGTATCGATATGATCAAATGGTTGGTTGCTTGCCTGATGGTTCGATGCACTGATACGGTTCTTCGTTAGGGTAATCACGATACTCCTCGAAGGCAGAACCTGTCGCAAAGGACACCGATACACAACCATCACCAAACAATGTGCAACAATATGATGCATGCATGAAACATGGCAATATGAGTGTGTTGGGCTAATGCAACTAAAACCAGAGGGGTTTGAACCAATTTGAATCAAAGATTCAAATTTCAAACTCAAACATGGCCTTTTAAAGTGCTTTTCCTTGTTCTGCATTAAACATCAAGTTAACTTAGTTAATCATGCATGAAAATAGCACAGATGGATAGATTGGATTTTTCTGATCATTTTTCATATATAACTTGTCTGATTTGGAGTTACAGAATAAAAGTTATGAATTTTTGAAGTTTAAACTATATTCTGAAATTTCCTATATTAGAATAATTCCAGAAAATCAATTATTGCGTCAGCCTGACGTCAGTGTGACGTCAGCAGGTCAACGGAACACGTCCGGTCAAATCTGACAGTGGGTCCCGCATGTCAGGGTGATTAATTTAATTCAAGTTTAATTAAAACTAAACCTGTTTAATTAACAGGGCTGGGCCCCACCTGTCATTGACTCAGGGGAGTCAACCAGGGCCCACCCGTGGTCAAAGTCAGTGCCAGCGGCGCCGGCGTTTAGCCGCCGGCGAGCCCGACGCGGCGGCGGGAGTGGTTTTGGCCGTTTCGGCCACCAAATGGGTCGCGGAGACCACCGGAGTGGAGCTGAGGACAAGCCGCAGCTCTTGGTGGAGTCCGTTGGGGTCGGGGTGGCCGGAGTTGGCGCCGGCGACGACTTTGGCGGCCACCGGGGTTCGGCCGAAGATGAACTTGGCGCTAGAGGGGTCGGTGAGGCTCGGGGAGTGGCTAGCTAGGTGCTGCGGGACTCGGTGAGTAAGATGGACACCAGCTTGTGGCCGGAGGGTGGCCGGAAGCACGTCGGCGACAAGATCCGCGGCGGTGCGGGCGTGTGATCCTCGTGCGGTGGCTACACGGCTCGGGAATGAGAGAGGGAGGGTCGGAGGAGTAGCTAGGCTCACAGCGCTCCCGTAGAGGCCACCGGCGGGGTCGGGGACGAGCTGAGGCGGCGACGGCGTTGAAGGGGATCTACGGCGACGGCGAGCTCGGGCGAGGTCGGTGCGGTGGTCTCGGGCCGCATGAGCACACGGGGCTCGGCTAGCTCGATGAAGTGGACGGCGGCGGAGCTCCTGGACACGGTGGCACGGCGTGGGGTGGACGGAGGGCGTGGCTACGGTGAGGGGGTGGCGGCGATGGCATCGGCCATGGCTGGGGCGTGCGAGGGGGAGGAGCTGGAGAGGAGAGGGGGTGTCTGGGGGGGTTCGGGGGAGAGAGGGAGGCCGATTTACGGCGTTAGCCGGGCGAGGGAGGCGGCGAGGCGGCGAGCAGGTGCGTGGCACCCATGCGGTGCTCGCCGTCGAGCACCTGCCTGCCTGCCTGGCCGGCAAGCAGCTCGCTGGCGCGGTGCTGGGCTGGGCCGGCAGGTGGGCCGGGTGCTGGGCGCCAGGTAAGCCTTTCTATTTTCTTTCTGTTTTCTGTTTTTTAATACTTCTGCAACTTTGTTGAATTTAATAAAATACTTAGGCAACTCCAAAAATCACCAAACTACTCCTCTTCCATAGTTGGATTATTTCCAACATGAAACATTTTAGTTTGGAGATATTTGAGCATTTAAATATTTTATATAATTTTAAATGCCCAAATTCAAATATTTATGATTTAATTCAAAAACCCTAAGCTGGCCTAGAAAAATGTGCACCACTTTTGGCAGAGGTTCTGAACCAAGACAAAAATGATGGGCATTTTAGAAGGGCATTTCAGGTTCATTGAAAATTATTTTTAGTAACCCTAGTTGGTTTCAGAGGGGGCTGGGGGTTCTGTCATCCCCATTTCAGGTTTCTGATGAAAGAGTAAACATGATGCAACACTCTAATGCATGGCTAACTAGGATGTGACACCATGTATGGCCCATGACGTCTTTTGGCCCATATGAGGCCCTTTGTAACTCTCAGCCCATTAACGACCCGTGGTGAAACTGGCCCGTAATGAAGAGTGTATCACTTTACACCCATTAATGGCCCATGGTGAAACTGGCCCGTAATGAACAGTGTATCACTTTATACCCATTAACGTCCCGTTATTCCGTTGGGCCGTTCCCAGCCCAAGTTATCTTTCGGCCTTCTGGGGGCCCATTTATTCTTGGGCTCATTTGGAGCATTCGGTTACTTACGGCCCGATACTGTCATTTTCTGCTTGTGGGCCAAATTCAGCCCGTCATTACAGTCGGCCCGTTTGTGGACCGTTAATCTGTTGGGCCATTTTCATACCATCACCAAATACGGCCTATTAACGGCCTGTTATGGTCAGCCCATAAAATGTACGATTTCCACTCTAGCCCGTCTACGGCCCATTAAAGGCCCATACAAGGCCCATAGATGAGTCGGCCCTTACAAGGCCCATGGATACTACGAGACGTAGAAGGCCCATGGATCCTACGAGACGTAGAAGGCCCATGGATCCTACGAGAGGTAGAAGGCACATGGATCCGACTACCCATTGAAGGCCATGGATCCGACGGCCCGTACATGGCCCATGGATCGTACGGCCCGTGGAGGGCCATAGTCACTACAACGTTTGGGCGAGTTGGCCCCCGTTTGAATGATATAGCATATTCAAAGAATTATCTTACTCAATACTATCACCTCTAAAAACATACACTATACAACAAAGAGACCGAGGCATAGAAATGTAGAATAATCCTACACTATACAATAAAGAAATTACATCCGATTATACCCACTGGCATCATGGTTCGGCACAGATGATAATAAAGCATACACAAATAGCAAATTACATACACTAGGCAAATACAACTCATACATCATGGACGCGCATCAACTTAACTCCATTTGAACTATAATCTCTTCACAAAATAGGATTGGCTGGATTCAGATAGCACAAATTTCCGTATGCAAAATCTCCAATTCCTTCGTGGTTACCTCAGTGTCTTGTTTCATTTTTTTGACTCCTGCATCTAATACCTGCATGTCCAGTCTCAACTTGTTGATTATACATTGACAATCATGTACACGTTGTCTTGCCACCTCTAATTGATGCTCGAGAACATCAGCACAATCCAATTCCAATCCATAATCATTCGGTAACGGCCATGCCGCACTGCTCGCAGATCTTTGTGTTGATGTCACTTCTTCCTGAAATGTTTCTGTAAGTACACATGACTAGGGCAAAAATATAGTTACAACAGTGAAGCGAGCAAGACACTATTTTGCACTACATGGCAAAACAGGACTAACAATAATGTTACACGTCATGAAGCATAAGCAGGTGATATTTTAAAAAGTATTAAAAAGATAGTCTGTGCAACCTGCATACAGAAATCTCTCTTAGCTCACTAGAGGAGCATGATGTTGGGGCCCAATCCAAAACACAGACTAGTTACAAATTTAGACATCACGTTGCATATAAGTAAGCAAGCAGTTGTCCATTCTGTAGCTCAATTAAAGTCTTAGGGAGCATAATGAATAGCAGAGGGTTTCATACAAATATACTACAGCAGGCAAAACTATGCAATCATTAGCCTAGTATAAACTAGATTGTGAGCCTCATGCAATAATAGTTGGTTAATAGACTTCAAAGCTTCAGGCACACTTCGGCCTTTAATTATGTCAACTAATAGTTATACAAGTACCCAACATCAGGCATGATTCTTTGGGCATCTCATTAACTGAGGACAAATAAAGCAATTGAAAGAGCAAATTAACTATGCCTGAGACAAACAAGGAATTGAACTGTTGAGTTGCATACAGTGACTTACCTTAACAGGTTGAAGAGGCTCACCGCAGCTCCTACTTCTCTTGCAAGGCTCCTTCTTACCATCGCGTACTTGGAAATCCTCAATCTTATCTTCATTGCACCCCCTCTGCAAGGTGACACAAACTAGTTACTCGTCTCCTTGGAAGATAAGTATGCATACTTTCCAGTCTGTGAACACAAAAGGATGAGATTATAACAAAACAACACCACATAATGAAACATGCCGCATCTCTTGCACTTGCACACAATGAAATGAGCATTTACTATGTATGCACTATGTAAAAACTAGGCATTCCTTCGAACTGGATCTCTAGGTACTCTTGGAGAGCCTACTTTAGTGTACAGCCAAACCTTTATGTCACCTATGAGTTAGACAAGGCCCCACTACAGCAGCCCTTAGTGTTTAAATCATTGACAAGCTCTGTTAGAGTGTTAGGTCAAGAACAACAAGTAATCAAAGCAAACAGTCCTAGTATGGCTGGCTGATGCAAACAAGCAATTGAATAGATGTGTGAGCAAATATTACATATCAAGAAAAGAATCAAAGAAGGAGGCTTAAAGACCATCACTTGACTGATCAGATTTAAGGGGCATTCAAACATCATGTGCAATGTATGAACTAACATAAACATTGCATATTCCAGATTCTACAATAGAATGCACATGTATTAGGTTATGCCATGTATGATGATGCCTAAATGTACACTATAGCAGGCAGGAGTGATTCATCATTGCACGCACAATTGAATTGCAGGTTAAGGGCCAGTTTGATTCCGCCTTTTTAGGGCTTATTGTCAAAATAAGCCATAAAAGATGTAAAGAACTCATTTTTGAGTTATGGGCTTGGGCTTAACTAATTTCGCTTTGGAGGGGGGTGTTTCGGGTAGAACCTCCCTAAAAATTGAACAGAAGGGGAATAGTGAAATGACTCTGTTGTCTGCCTATATTACACTCAAAATGCAACTGCTGACGCCCATGTCACACCTGAGCCTCAAGTAAAAACAAACACGCAAGCGTTCATTGCCTTGCCCGCTTGCATCTCCTCTCCCCTTTCCCTCTACCTTGATCCCCTGCCTACAGCACTAGGGTTCCTCCAGTGAGCCGTCGCCACCGGTCCCATCTGGCCTGGTCCTCGACGATGCTATGTCCAGCTAGGCTACCTGGCCGGCAGGTAGGGGCAAATCTCCCTGGCTGCTCCTCCCTCTGGCGCTGCCCCTCATTCTCATGGTCTCCAGCAGCTGCTCCACTGTGGTTCGTCCAACGCACTACTCCGGCGGGCGCTCCACAACTACGACTGATGCCACACTGCGGCAGAAGGCACCTTATTCCCCCTCCCCTCCTCCCAGGGCATGGGCTTGAGGTGCTGTTGAAGGATGAGCTCATCCAACAAGGTGAGGATCTCCTCTGATTTTTTGCCAAATTTTCGTTCTGATCCACTATATGATGAATTGCTATGAGTTGCTTCTGCTGCTGCTATATGATGCATTGTTATGAGCTGCTGCTATATGATGCATTGTTATGAGCTGCTCCTACTGCTGCTATATGATGAATTGCTATGAGCTGCTGCTGCTGCTATATGATGAGTTGTTATAAGCTGCTCCTGTTGATGCTATATGATGAATTGCTATGAGCTGCTCCTGCTGCTGCTATATGATGAATTGCTATGAGCTGCTCCTGCTGCTGCTGCTATATGATGAATTGCTATGAGCTGCTCCTGCTGCTGCTATATGATGAATTGCTATGAGCTGCTCCTCCTACTGCTATATGATGAATTGCTATGAGCTGCTCCTGCTTCTGCTATATGATGAATTGCTATGAGCTGCTGCTGGTATATGATGAATTGCAGACTGCTGCTGCTGTATGATGAGTTGCTATGAGCTGCTGCTGCTGCTATATGATGCTTTCAGGTGGTGCTGCTATATGATAATAACCAGCCACTTGGACCATCGAGTTTCAATAAATAATTGTTCTTCATTTAAATGTGGGTCATGCATTCTTCGTTTAAATTAGGCAATGGGATCTCTATGGAAAACATTGACCAAAGTAGATTGTGCCAAGTAGATGGTATCTTTGTATTTGCATTTTGAGCAAATAGTGATGGTCTGTTTTCCTATCATATTAATTACTGCACTGGGTTCAATTTGTGATGTTTGCAAGTCAAATTAATTTTCATATGGGCAGCAAAATGAAAAAATATATAATGCAATCTAGACTTTCCACTGATCATACCAAAGATAAGCTGAAAACGCAATGAAAAGAACTGGTTGGCTTATTACATGGAGCTTATGTTCACAGGTGCTTATTTTCTTAGCATAACTCGTAATAATTGTCCCTAACAAACTTGTCTAATAGAATTGACATACAAATAACATGTCACGATGATTGCAATGGAGGAGTGACGTACCATAGCACACTGTATAGGCTCACCGCTGCCTCTCCTTTTTTTGCGATGTTCCATGAAATTGCCACATACATCTTGTACTTTTTCATTCTGCAACCCTATCTACAAGTTGACACGGCTAATTTCAGACATCTCTACATGATACTACATTGCATATCCCTTGCGCATATTTAAACTACCAATTAACGATTGTGTGCGTACCATAAACTAGCCATGACTCTGTGTGCTGGACTAGCAGGCACTCTAAGGGAGGCTAATGTAGTGCACTGGAATTCCTACATCCCACCTATGATTTTGTGTAATGTACTGCCCCTATTCCTAAATATATGTCTTTGTAGAGATTCCAGTATTGACCACATATAGATGTATATAGATGCATTTTCGAGTGTAGATTCACACATTTTGCTCCGTATGTAGCATATAGTGCAATCTCTAGAAAGACTTATATTTCGGAATGGAGGTACGAGGTAGTATCATGTATGACATCTACATATCTAATTTAGCAGCCAGTAGTAGAAATCATTGTCTGCACAAAGGGATTATTGGTCGAAAATCCTAGCAAAGCACACTGGCAGGCACAGAACAATACAAGAGAGAGAGACGCACTTACAAGATCATAGAAATGCCTCAGTCCAGGATCTTGGCTGGCCAAGCTGTTAGATCCAGAAGAAACATCGTCCTTGTAGTTTTTGCTAGCTGCATAATAGGTAATAGTGACCGGTTAGTATATTTGAAGTACATCGGGCAGGTGATGTTGGACGGGTTTAAAGGTGAAAAGTACCTAGGCCGTGGCGGGTGCTTGGCATCTCTCCAGACGGTGGGAATCAGGTTAGAAACGTCAAGGGTGATGACGCTGCGCTGGCTATCGGGGTCCGGTAAGGAGATCTAGAACCGTCGAGTAGGGTGTTTGTGGAGCGGCTTCGGTAGGGTGGTTTACTGTGTGGGCGAAGCGGATCTGTGGCCGTGGACAAGGGCGTAGGTGAAGCTGCTCCGGTGGTTGGGTTAAGGATGGTGTCGATGACGTGGATCTGCTACCGTGGACAGGGCGTCAGAA
>NC_041385.1:208189487-208192102 GCF_002162155.2 Triticum dicoccoides | reverse complement strand
AGAAGCTGCTTCGGTGGTTGGGTTAAGGATGGTGTCGATGATGCGTATCTGCGGCCGTGGACGGGGCGTTAGAAGCTACTCCGGTGGTTGGGTTAAGGATGGTGTCGACAATGCGGATCTGCGGCCATGGACGGGGCGTCAGAAGCTGCTCCGGTAGGTTGGATGAGGGTGCGAGGAAGCGGATCTGAGGCCGTGGACTTATGAGTTGGCAAAGCATCCCCGGTAGGGTTGAGAATGGTATAGGCGAAGCTACTCCAGTAGGGTTGATGATGGTGTCGGCGAAGCGGCTCCGGTAGGGTTGCGGAAGGTGTCGGCGAAGAGGATCAGAGGTCGTCGACGGGGGCGTTGGTGGGGCGGCTCCGAGGGGTGTGGACGAAGCGTCTCCGGTGGGGAGTACGAATGAGCCGCTACAGATGCGCGACGGTTGACGAGAGTACCGGCGAAGCAGATCCGGTGCCGCGGACAAGGCCGGCACTGAATGGGCTGTGGTATAGTGGTGGATGAGCAGTCTACTTGTTTCTAGGGGAGGTGGCAGGGGTAGATGCGGCCGCAGAAGAAGATCCGGCGAGGTGGACGCCGCAGGCAGTGAATGGGCTATGGTACGCCGGTGAATGAGCAGTCTAGGGTTTCGAGAGGGGAGGGGAGAAAGGGCGATGAAGTACGGACGGCGTGATGTAAGATGCTCTAGTGCTGTGGAGTTAGTCATTTTTGCGGGAGGGGGAGAGGAAATGGGGGTGCCATGTAGTGGGGGGTACCGGAAGTTACCAAAGCAGCCCCGACCTATTATGTAGATGAGGGCGGTATTGTAACTGTTGTTCTCCGTGCACCAAGGACAAAAGGGGAATTTTGCATGCTAAAGACTAAGGTGGAGGAAATTTTAGAAGGGGGCGGGAGATTTTGCCGCCCGCGGGGTCGTTCATATCCAGTTTCAACAAATTTTGGACCGTGCTAGCGGGAAGGTCATGCTAGACTGTGTACATGGGGCACGCGTCAGCAGTTAATAACTGGTGTGAAGGCCACCCCAGAAAAAAAGACAATAACTCGGGATGATGCGCCGATAACTTGGACGTTCACACGGGCGCGGCCAATCGTACGGGTGTAGTGGCGCGCTCACAAAAAAAGGGATCAAATGCTCAGCCTATGTATTTCTCGTGTAAATAGATAATTTAGTGCCATTGGTTATTTACTTTAAACATAATGCATTGACGTGTTAGTGTAGAGGCGCACAAAAAGAAATGGATATTGTAGTCCGCTACTTAAAAGTGTTACCTCATATGATTACATAGCCTCCATTTCATAAATTGCGTACCCGTTTAATTCATATATGAATATTACATATATTACTTCAAAATAGAAACTTAAATCATCCAAGACTAATGAATTTGAATGCAAGAGTAACAATGGTGTATGTACATGATAGCTACATTGGTTGTTTGAAGAAACGTCACTGTAACTTTGGCATGCGCAATTGAAAAGGTTTATTTAAATAGAAAAAAATGTGATATGTGAGTGTCCAATCTTTATAGCGTTGAATCGATAGTGTACCTTTGGCCACGATACGAAGTAGATATTGACTTATGTTCAAGCGATGCACATCCACAATCGCTAGATAGTGATACGTGAATGAATTGTGCAATCTCTCTCACATGCATACATATCTCATTTCCCTGTGGGCATCGGAATCACACATGCGCACTTCGTGTATTTCTCCCCCTCCGTCAAGATTAAATTCGTCTTTCTACCCCGTCCTACAAGTCTCTCACACAGAAACACACACGCTCTCTCTGTCTAACACGCCCACCCCATTAATTCCACCCACCCACAACCACTAATGTCTCAAAGTATAATAATGTCTCTCGCACATATGCCTAAGGTTAACTCGAGTTCCGGAACCATATGAATACATACAATGGGATTCCAACAGAGCACCTTTTGTTTTGAGATTTCTCTCTCTCTCTCTCACACACACGCGCGCGCGCGCGCGCGCGCGCGCACACATTGTTTCTCACTTCATTTTTTTGGCACTTGCATGCACACCGTTTGTTTATCTTCGTGATGCTTTAAGTATGCCTTGCACAAATGCTATCTACCTATCCCTTAATATAGCTAGATATGTGTCACACAAAATCCTTCTCCCTACTAGCAGGATGCTCATGCGTTGCACAGAACATCAAGATGCATTTGTATGAGTAGTTTATCTTGTGGGAGAAAAGGATGAACGAGGGAATGCCTTATTTGCAAATGCGGAGAGGGGTGTGGGTATGTTTTTGCAAAATTGCCATAGTTTCCTTCCTATCCCTCGGATATAAATCGGATGGCCTATATTGCAGGATGGCAGGAACACCATCATCTCCAACTCTGTTTTTATAAGAGTAGAGATATGTGAGTGTCACTGCCCCCCCCCACACACACACACCCACACTTCCCAACACCGAAGGAGTAGGGTGACACCTCGATCTTGATACTAATCTATCGACTGCCTTCTCTCTCAAACATACACACACACACACACTACCCGGCACCGAAGGAGTAGGGTGGCACATTGATCTTGATAATAATCTATCTACTCCTCTTTCAAACACACACAAATACACACACACTCGCTAGTTGTGCCT
>NC_041385.1:208170469-208189056 GCF_002162155.2 Triticum dicoccoides | reverse complement strand
AGCAGAAGGGTGACAACTCGATCTGATCATAATCTGCCAATTGGTTTCTCTCTCAAACATTGTGTCTCGGTGCCTCGCTCGGTAGCCCCCTCGATATGTAGACTTCTCGCACACGCACAGCTGTAGTGACGATGACGCTGAACCCAGTGTGCCTTGTTTTTACCGGCCTCATGTGATAGTTTTCACCCTGTTTTCTTTTAATCAACAAGGCAACCTTTTCTTTGTTACTACTAGTGAATCTGAAATCATTCGGGGCAGACATAAAATATATCACTTCAACCCAATTATCGCAGCAACTATTTTAAAAGAAACTAGCTAGCTGCCCGTGCGTTGCACGGAACATCAAGATGCATTTGTATGAGTAGTTTATCTTGTGAGAGAAAAGGCTGAACGAGGGAAGGCCTTATTTGCGAACGTGGAGAGGCGTGTGGGTATATTTTTGCAAAATTGCCATAGTTTCTTTCCTATCCGTTAGATATAAATCCGACGGCCTATATTGCAGGATGGCACACGCACCATCATCACCAACTCTGTTTTCTACTCCCTCCGTTCCTAAATATTCCCTCCGTTCGAAAATACTTGTCATCAAAATGGATAAAAAGAGATGTATCTAAAACTAAAATACGTCTAGATACATTTCCTTTTATCCATTTTGATGACAAGTATTTCCGGACGGACGGAGTATTTGTATTTTTAGAGATTTAAACAAGTGACTATGACCGGACCTTACCAACATACTCAAAAAAGTAGTCCATAATTTTGATGTTATCCTCTTTTCTTGGCGGTGCAGTTCCATCTGGATACCTCATAAATAAATCAAGGACAAATCTGACCCCTTCCTGAAAAGACATACGGAGCAAAATGAGTGAATCTGCACTCTAAAATATGTCTACATACACATCCGTATGTGGTAGTCCATTTGAAATCTGAAAAAGACAAATATTTAGGAACGAATGGAGTATAAGAGTAGACATGGAGATATATCTCCATCATGGTCTACAACAAAAATGTGTTGGGTTGGTTAGTGCCGCATGCTCGCAACGCGATGACATGAATTCGAATTCTGTCTTTTGACTTTAGATTTTTATATTATATATTACTTATTTAATATATACTTCTTTCGCTACTGTACTGATAGTGGAACCCACAGAGTACTTAGAATACAAGATTAATGATGGACTTGTTCCTTTTTAACATTCTGTACGAAGCTGTAGCCACCCTGCAAGTCACGTGTACACTGTACATGCAATTAACTTTTTATAGAGGGACAATCATAAAGGCAATTAACTCAAATGGATTGGATGTCACTCTATTATTTCCAGCATAAGAGCATCTCCAATGGCAGCCGGCGAATTTCCTCCCGCTTCCTTCCACGGAGGACGACATCAAACGCCTGCGGCATACATTTTTACAACTCTAACCAACCAGATGAAATTCGTGCAAACACGGACTGATTTCATATAAGCATGAAGGATTTCGTATAAAAAAGCCGGATCTTCATATAAACATGATGGATTTCATTACATTTACATGAACTAAGCGGTGCCAATCCAGCTCTCTTGGTATAATTAATACTCCCTCCGTCCGGAAATACTTGTCCTAAAATTGGATGTATCTAGACTTACTTTAGTTATAGATACATACAATTTATCCATTCTTAGAACAAATATTTCCCGCCAGCTGCAGAGGGAGTACATAATCTAAATGGCCGCCTGCGGATCCCTTTGTCTTCCTCATGTCCGTCAGACACTTGCGGGGTCGACAAAGGTCCTAGGAAGAGACGAAGCAGCAAAGAAACCACCCGAATGCGTAGTCATCGCCTCGACGGTGGCCTTCATGGGACCCAAGTGGCGGCGGCCTCCCGTGTTCTACTTCTCCTCGATGATGGCGGCGGACACGGAGAAGCTGGCCACCGACTCGTCGCTCTCCATGCACCTGGCTTCTGTCTCTGCCTGCATGGCGCTATCGCAGGCACGGGAGGCGCGCCCACAGACACGGGAGGCACGACCATTGCAGACACTGGTGGCGCGGTACGACGCGGCAGCGATGATGCCCGTACCGGCGTGCTCGCTGCCGTGCCGGCGTGGAGCAACTCGCCACTCCTCATCGAGCTGAACTGGAGCGGTGAGTTGCTGAACCACGCACCTGCTTGGGGCGGCAACTGGCTCCGTCGGGCCAAGCGAGGTTCGTGAAGCACCAAGCGGCCTCGCCCGTATCCGGAGGGCTCGGTGGGCCACCCAGCCGGGTAATATGCCGGAGAACGGCTCCTCGGAAGCCATTGGAAGAGTGGAGAAAATGGTGAAGGAGGAGATGGGGGAGCGGCGGAGGGGTGCGATTCTTGCCCGCTGTCTGTCTGGCCTCGTGTAAATTGAGGGCAGACGGTAGGAGCTTGGCCGGTGTCTGGCCTCGTTTAAACTGAGGGCGGACGGGAGGAGCTCGGCCGGTGTTGCGTTTAATTCCGGCCCGCTCAGGAACGGACATGTGGCTGGAGTAGGATTCTCGGTTTGCATGCGGGTTTAACGGAGGGGTTTAATGGAGGCACCGGGCGTGCAGCGGGCGGCGCAGTACTATTCGATTTGACATTAGTAATGAGCCGTCAAATCACAAAGGCCCTCGCCTCTCATGTAACCGACCAAGCTAGACTGCCCCGCCCTCTAGCCTTTTTAAAAATGTATATACTCCACTTTTGTAAAGTAGTAGTGTCGATGGATTGCGCCATGGAGCAAAACTTGAAATTAAAAAAAAGGTGGCACATATAGAGAGCGCTCGTCGCCAAATTATGCATATAGTACTATTAAAAAGGCTAGTCACAATAATGGTGTCCAGCACAAGTGCACAACCCACCCCTCAAATAAAACTAAGCACCCTGGAATTCTTTGACAAAACTAAGCACCCTGAAATTCTTTGACAACTAAACTGCTGGCTATATGATGTTGGCCATATATATTGTACGTATATAATGTCAAGAAACGAGTGGTAGTACTATACCAACTAAAAGATGAAATGTAAGAAATACTAGTATGTACGTACTGAAGAGTTAAAGTAACAAGGAGAAACATAACATAGTTCTGCTAGGGGCTCAGCACAACACACCCCTCAAATTAAACTAAGCACACCTAAAATTAAACTTTGCAACTACTCCAGTAGACACTACATTAGAACCACCATGAGCAATGGCACTACCATCTTACTCGGAGTCCTCATCCACGTCCTCGACTTCGTCCTTGTCCCTCTTCCCCTTGGCCGATACTTCTTTGCTTGAACCGCACACTTGGCTCTTGCTCTTCATCCAACCCTTGTAGATATTGAAACAAAGGTAGCCATCCATTGCAGTGTAGTGGATGTGGTCTATATCTAGTACATTCTGCTGCCATGCATAACGATGAAACGTCTATGGAGGTTTCTCCTATTTACGGTACGAAGGATGAACCATGGCTCCTGCCAGGGTCAGCATTGAAGGCTGACGAGAGGGCAGCAGCCGATTCTTCTGGAGGTCGAAGGGGTTGCCTACAACAAGGCCTATCCGACCCAGGACTTCTTTGTCGTTCATAAAGTCTACAGTAACGAATTTGACTAGGTTGCTCTCGAGGAAGTTCTTAAAATCCAGGCATTCAACGTCGGCATGGCATATGTGGTAGACCAAGCATAAGTCATGCACGCAAACCTGGATCATGGCGGGCTTCTTCCTCTCTTCATCCTTTAGATCCTTCTCTCATCCCAGGACTGTGGTGTACTCAACATCTAGCCCAGCGACCCACTCATCATCTGAGTTTTCGAACATGCGTCTGAAGCAAGAAAGGCATCCTTTCACCGTCACGGAAGAACGGGTGTAGATGACGTCGAACTCATCGCCGGTGATGGTTCTAACCTTGTACTCACCACCGATCATGGAGATTTGGGTGCCATGGATTTGGGAGGAGGGTTAGGATTAGTGGAGCTTCCATAATGTGAAAGGACGGGACGACTAGGAGCGAACCGCCATAGTATTAAAGGATGTGCGGGGACGAGTAGGAGCGAACTGCCAGCGTGCGAACGGCAGCATAGTGGCTTTCCATTCTCCCATGATACGGGCTTCCGAGAGCCCTTGGATCTGAGATCTAATGGTTGCATGACGTGATTCTAGACCTATGGGTGAATATCCTATCCTGGAGGGTTATTCTGCAAATTTTCAGCAACTTAGCATGCGACCGTTTGATCTTAGATCCAAGGGCTGCCAGCAGCCCGTATCATGGTCACGCCTACCACGACCGTCACATCGCTCGCGCAGTCACGCCCTTGGAGATTTAACACGGTGCGTTAGGCTATCTGATGTTGGCATGTCATACATAGTCATCACTTAGTCACTCATACTACAACAAGGTTAGCTATAAGGTTGGCTATAAGTGTATTTTTTTTACTTCTCTCTATCTCTTTCTTCGTACTCCCTCCGTCCCATAATATAAGAACGTTTTTGACAGTAGTGTAGTGCCAAAAACATTCTTATATTATGGGACACAGGGAGTACTAGTATTTATTGCATTTGCCAAGGAGTGACCTCTTCCAATGAAATGGTGTGCTTATTAGTGTTTTGTTGCTAAGTTTGCTTCATTTAATTAGCTATAGACTCAAAATTGTATTTTCACCTAGGTACACGCGCTTAGCATCGTTTCTTCCTTTGGTCACTAAACTAGTCTCTCTCTTCTTGATTAACTTGCCACATCAGACTTGATGCCTATGTGGCAAGCTTAGCACCTGTAGGAGCAATTAAGTACAATAGTGCGCTTTACATGGCATTTTTGCATATGTGGAGGAAAGAGAGGCAAGGAAAAAGTGGAGAAGTGGGCTCTCATGCAAGAGCCAGCCTCAACTACATGGTGGAGCATTGGGAGAGGCACTTGTATGGAGGTGGTCAGGAATTGGGAGACTCACGCCGGTCGTAGCACCGTAGTTAATATGATAATGGCAAGTCAAATCATGGGGCCCCACCTGTCCAGCAGTAACTCGCTGTCAAATCACACAGCTCTATGTTTGCAGCAGCCTACTCCCTCATCTTCTCGCGTCTCTATCGAACCGACTAGGCGGAACTGCCCCGCCTACCACGCAGGAAAAGCCCCTCCCTCGACTTTTAAATAGTAATGGGAGGAGGTCTAGGTGACCAAGGTGGAGAGGAAAACGAGAGAACTTAATGTTTATTTGCTAAGGCTGGTTGTAATGGTAGTATCATAGCTATATCATGCATGCCAACCAGGCAATTTTGATGAGGTGTCATAGAATTAAATGAAGAAAGATATAATTTGGTCTCATTCATCTTTCATAGCCATTGGATGTGATGCTATAAGATGCGTGTGTGCTGGCGTGGGTTGTATTTGTTCTTGTTTTCAAAGTGAATGAGACCAAATTATATTTCATCTAGATGAGTTCTGGGTACTCCCATTCCAGATACGGCTTTAATGCAAACAAGGGAGGGAGTAGCGGTTCCCGAAATGTTGAACGGCCAATGCATCCTCCTTCAATTAATGCATGAGGGAAGTAACGGGAGGAGGTCCGGGAAAAGAGGCTGCACGATGTGAATGCAACGCAGTTTGCCCTCATATAAAGGCGCCCCTCCATTCCAATGCATCTACCATATCGTACGCACCTAAGCATTTGCCTAAACACCTACACTAAGCGCAAAAGAGCTCACTCCAGACCCATGCCAGCGATGCGCGTGAGCAGCCAGCGGCTGTGCCAGATGGTCCACGACGCCGTCCTGCGGCATGGTGTCGAGGATCGTCTCCAGACGGTGTTGAAGACCGGCTGGTGGATGGCCGCTGTCGACGCCAACTATGACTCTCAGTTGGACCAGATGATCGTTGCCACCAGCAACAAGTTCACCGTCCTCAAGAAGCTCACGGACGACATAGCCGTACACCTCCAGCCCGTGCGCCCGGGCTCCTCATTGCCTGCCACCCTAATCGTCCTCCATGGCCGGAACCTCTTTCAAGCACTGGTGGCCCTGCTACTGCCCGCCGACGCCACGAAGAATGTCCACCTGGAGGTCGCGCTTGCCGCGAGGTGCCTCGCCCTGCAAGAATTCATCGACCTACACATCCCGTGTACGAGCAAATCGTGTACATAGGTATCTACAAGGCCTGTGAGGACGCCATGACGTCGGCCTTCCTGAACCGGCTGGAAGCCTTGGATGCCTTTGCTGAGAAGCACCTCGACCTCGCCACAAAAGCTGTCGCTCCTTAGCCGTCGGTCGGTGGCCCAGCGCACTAAGTTGAGGAGGAGGAGGTCGTACGTTCATAGATCCATCTTTCTTCTTGACTTCTATAACCACCACTGCGATCGCATCATCGTGGCCTTAATTCTTATTGTGCTGTTGCATTCTCGTTCCAGTCAATACCGACATGTGAGATCCCTTTGCTTAATTATATGCATCACTGTAACTAGTACTCCATCCGTCAATTTATAAGTTGTGCTTACCTTTTCCATTAACTTCGTGCAACGTGCGGGCATCTTGCTAGAAACACTAGAATATGTCTATATAATCCGTATGTGATAGTCCATTTGAAATCTCTAAAAAGATAAATATTTAGGTACAGAGGGAGCAATATATTAGGAGTATATCAAAACAAGAGTGATTTCTTTCAAGTTTGTGAACAAGTACTACTATTCTACTACTTTGGATCCGTCGCAACGCACGTGCTAGTAAATGGAAAAGGCCTGCAGCGTTCGCGTCGCACCCCCACATGTCCGGGAATCGGGAGTACTCCACGGCCCGTCCGGCACGACACATAGCTTAGGGAAGGCGTGTTGCCTAGCATTTTCACTTTCATGTGGGACCGCCATTGAGTAAACCGACTATTGGCAAACCACACCTCGCCCGCCGCCGGGTTGGAAAACAGAAACGAGGGGAAGATCTAGATGTAGCACGGAATCCAAGAAATTTGGTGTCAGATGGGGCTCGTTGATAGAGTAGGAGCATTCCGTACTATTACTACTCCTACTAGTACCAAGTTTGTACTCCTAATACTATATTACTAGTACTACCACTATACAACTAGTAGGTACATGCACGACACAACATCGTAGGAACAAAAGACGGGAAGATCTTGTTTTGGGTGATTTATCTTTTTTTTCAATCAACGTAGTATGAATAATATGATGTGGGGGGCACCCATGAAGCTTATGTGGCTTGGTTGCATGGCTACGAAAGGTTAGAGAAAAATAAATAGATAATGTGTTTAGAGTGCACTCCACTAAATAGATATACTTTGGATCCATTGCAACGGACCGGCACATCTATACCTATACCCCCTATATAGTGTGTGAAAAACTTTGAAAGTTGGTCGTTGGATGAAGCCAATCCGACGGTACAAAGATGGAAAATCCGAGCACTATTGGCCGTTGGATATCATCCACCATATTCTGCCACATGTATAATCTAGAAGACTCCATGGTTGAACTTAATTCATGACTAATTTTTCCACAACTAAGCTTAGGCAAAGTTATTAGTTCTTCAAAATGAGAGCCACAAGTTGGCAAGCCTAAGGGAATCTTGCCACATTTTTTTTGTGTATGTCATGTCGGGCCTTAGTGTGGCTTGCCTAAGGTGTGGCTTGAACCAAACACTCACCTAAGTTAGTCAAACTTGCCTAACCTTACGTGTGGCAATCTTCGGCAATCTTAGTGGCTGTTTGGTTCCTAGCCACACCTTGCCATACTTTGCCAGACCTAACCTTAGGCAAGTTTGACCAAATTAGGTAGGTGTTTGGTTCTAGCCACACCTAAGGCAAATATTTTTTATGAGCAGTGAGCCCCACATGTCATAGACACAAAGGGGCTGTTTGGTTCTAGGCCTAGCATTGCCACACTTTGCCACACATTTTTGCCAAGCTTGCCTAAGGTTAGTTCATCAAAATGAGAGCCACAAGTTGGCAAGCCTAAGGGAATCTTGCCACATTTTTATGTGTATGCCTTGTGGGGCCCAAGTGTGGTTTGCCTAAGATGTGGCTTGAACCAAACACTCACCTAAGTTGGTCAAACTTGCCTAACTTTAGGTGTGGCAATCTTTGGCAAAGTTAGTCACAAACCGAATATGCCCTAATAACTTTGTGGCAAGATTCCCTTAGGCAAACCAAAGTGTGGCTAACAAAAGCAACTCAACTAAGGCAAGTGTGGCAAAAATCATGTGGCAATATATGGCGAAGATAGTCACAATTCAAACAGCCCTACTAACCAAACAGCCCCTAACCTTAGGCAAGTTTGGCAACATTGTATGATAAAGTGTGGCATTGCTAGGCCTAAAACCAAACAACCCCTGTGTCTGCCACAAAAAATGTGGCTAACAAAATGGGCACCACAAGTGTGGCAAGATTTGGCAAGAAGTTGAGTCTATGACATGTGGACCATGTAGCTAGAAAAGTGTGGCAAGCCACAAGTGTAGTAATGAACCAAACACATGCCTAAGATATTGTGTCACGCCTAAGCTTAGGCGTGGCAACCTTAGGCTGCAAACCAAAGATCTATACACTACTAGGGAAAACCCTAGCAGTAGCCCGTGTTTTGTGCCCACTAGTAGCGCGGGTGGCCGCGCTACTAATAAGGCACTACAGCTATTACTTAGCAGTAACGCGTGCCATCACGCGCTACTACTAGGACAAATAGCTGAGCATTTGTTCGATACCACGCTACTGCTAAGTTAACTACTTGCAGCGTGTTTTCCTTCCATCGCTACTAGTATTTTTTTTAGTGTATTTATGCGCCATCATACAAATATTGGTACAATACCAGCTGTTATGAGGTTTACATCATTATGTCCATAACAGTGTGTCAAATGAAGGTGGATTAGGTTCAAGTGGAGGCAATATGTGGTGCATGTCAAAAGTATACTACTAATCCAAACTTTATCTAGTTTGGGCTAGTAGTACTTTCGATGTGCACCACATGTTGCCTCCACTTGAATCTAATCCGCCAGCACAAGCTATTTAATCATCATCATAGTCATTACCACCAATAGTATTTATTTAATCAGCACTAACACTAGCTAATAATAATCATCATAGTCATTACCACCAACACTAGCTATTTTATCATCATAGTAATAGTGTAGCACATCATCATCCTCAAACTCATTTCTAGCTAGCTAATCACCCCTGCCGCTCTCTCTTAGGTAAAATAACATAAAACATGTATAGCTCTCCTCCTCGATCAAACTGGAGCATGCAGATGAACCTGTCTCCTAATCGTGGGTAGCGCATCTGTTTGCTGCCCCCTAGTACTTCTCTACGCTCCCCCCATCACATATTTGGTCCAGTCTTGCACTATTAAGCATCCGTCGCTAATCTTGAATGCACTAAAGTAATCTGTAGGATATCTTGGCCGTAAGCTGATAATACTCATGGTACCTTTAGTCTCGATCCCATAAGGCACAACATTCATCGGGAGTCCCTGTTGAAGAACATCGTACGATAACACACTTAGCAATGAAGTTTAGCTTCAAAAATAATGTATGGGAAAGATGCACCGATGACAAATAGTAAAAATCTTACCATCCTTCCTAAATAGATGTGACCGTAGTTCATTACGAACACTATTGGTCGCACATTTTCAGTACTAACATTTCTAAATGCAGGAAGAAAATTTGTCTTGACAGTATCAAGATCCTCAAGCCCTGAAACATAATGACTGAGCTCCTCGCAGTTGAGTTCAGCCCCAGGACAGTATACGGTCCTGTCTACCAAGCGCTGGACATGTTTGCTTGCACCGAAATAAGCTGACAATACAAATTAGTTATCAACTATTTTTGAATAAACAATATCAAAGACATAAATATGGTTGAGAAACTTACATAATGGTATAACTGGAGGCATTTGCACATCGACCCAGATGTCGGTATTACCTTCAATATCATCTTCCGGACGAATATCAAAGGTGATAACCATATCAGGCTCAAATGCACAAGTCTTGCATAGTGCTCGCCATGTTTTGCATCCAAAATAGGTGTAGTCGTCTGAATTGTATAACTTTGCATGGAAAATATAACCATGCTCGGTCTTCAAGTAAACTTTCTTTTCCTCCATACTATGACTGAAACCTATCTTATCCAATACAAAAACTCTTGCATGGCAGGAGATACGCTAGTAGAATAGTAGAAAAAATATAAGTTGAAGCAAATGAAGCAGATGTCATGCTTAATTATGAAAAAGACTTGTCGTTGTGACTTATTGTATCCACTTCGAAGTTCTCGTCCAGCTTGATGCTGAAGCGCCTATCATCATCTAGGAAGATTCCGTCGCACAGGCCGCGCTCGTCTTCGCAGTATTTGCAAACAACGAAATCCTTTTCGTCGTCAGACATTTCCTATGTTCATAGTTAAAACATTAATTGAAAATCGATCGAAGACAACTACCAAGATACTCAACACACAAATCCGGGGCACTCGATATTTCCTACATATTCTGGCACAAGTCATGCCAAAATTCACGGAAAAATCCGGCATGACCTTTGCTAAAATAGGACATATCAAGCGCCTGAAATTTGCCGGAACGGAAATGAATCAACACTCCGGCAAAACATAGGCCACTCGAAGGTGTAACCTTCAAACATGACCGGCCACTTGGATATTGAGCAACACAAGATATACATTTCAAAATATCTTATAGGACTCAAATTAGCATGCATTCAATAAGCAAAAGTAAATCATCTCATGCGTCAGTACATCGTCGAATGTTATCATTAATACATCATGAATAGTGTCATACATATAACATCACTAATACAACTAAAACTCTAGCACACGACAGGTATCGGCACGGGCGATGGACACCCACAGAGAAGGCACCATCACGGGATCATAGCTCCAGTGAGATCCCCGGAGAACCTGCCAGGTATTGGAGAACGGCTTGTGCTCCAACGCAAACAAGTAGCGACGGACGTGCGCATCCTCCTCACTGACACGGTGACGCACCACCTCCGCGGAGTCCTCGAGCCTCTGGATCATCACTGGCCCACGCGACCGCCACCAAAGAAGGTTCGGGTCAATGACAGGCTGGCTCCTCACCAACCTGTGCCCCCCGGTAGGTAGCGCCTCCCAGTACCACCCCGGTGGAGCCCATTCCCGGACATGGTCGATCTGGTCAAGCAGGTGTCGTCCTCCGCCAACTCGACGACGAGGATGCGGGATAGGCATCGTCCACGTCGAGGCGGGAAAAATTGCTTTAACTAAAAAATCACCTAATTAGTACCTAGTTCTTACTAACTAGTTCTTACTAACTAAATAGAAGAAGGTCAAATTTTACTCGCTTTATTATGCATTACACTAGTGTTTATTCATCATCTAAGAAAACATCACCTAAGAAAAAATCCCAGCCGCATCTGTATCCAATTCATTTCCACCCATAGATGAACCCTAACTAATTTGATGCAACTAAAATTTGAAGAACCCTATCTAGGCAGAGGTAGGGGAGGGGGAGGAGCAGGCGTGCTCACCTCGATCGGGTGGCTGCGGCGAGAGAGGGGCAGGCGGCGTCGAGGTTGGGCTTCGGGCTCGGGCGCACGACGGATCGAGGGCGACGTCCAGGTCGGGGCCGGGGGCGGCGTCCGGGGCGGCGTTGAGGTCGGGGGCGGGGGCGGCGTTGAATCCGGGGTCAGGACGGCATAGAGGGTGTGCGGAGAGTGTGCGGCGACCGACGGGCGACGGCGGCGGCGAGAGCGGAGGAGTTCGATTTGGGGGGAAGTGGCCGTGGGGAAGGACGAACGCGGTGGTTAAGTCAGAAGTAGCAGTAGCGCGTTCCAGAAAGCGCGCTACTGCTACATTAGCTATAGCGCGTTCTAGGATACGCGCTACTGCTACTACTTTCTCCTTTTTCCCTTTTTCATTTATTTTTCTTCACATTTTATTTTTTTCCTTTCACCTTCTTCTATTTCTTTTATTTTCAATTACCTTTCTATTTGTTTTTCATTTAATTTTATATCCTCTAGTAGTAGCGAGTTTAGAGCAAAACGCGCTGCTACAAAGAAAGTAGCGGTAGCGCTGTTCCGTATAGATCGCTACTACTATGTGTACCATATCGGCTAAGCCGTGAGAATTTTAGTAGTAACGTGTATGCAGCGAGACGCGCTACTGCTACGACGTTATCTGCAGCGCGGTTTCCGCAGGCGCGCTGCTGCTACTTAGCACAAGCGTGCTTCTTTGACCCACGCTACTGCTAAAGTTCTGTGTATAAGGTTTTCCCTAGTAGTGATATATTTATACCCCTATATAGTGTGTGAATAACTTTGAAAGTTGGTCGTTGGATGAAGCCAATCCGACGGTACAAAGATGGCAAATCCGAGCACTACTTGCCGTTGGATATGATCAACATTCCACCAGATTTTGCCACATGTAGAATCTAGAAAACTCCACATGTAGAAGCATAATGCACAAACCACCAGAATCTCATGCGTGCAATGCACGTGTACCTTACTAGTACTAGTTGGTAGTAGTAAGAAACAAATTCCGGTTTTGGCACGAGCTCGTACTGTGGGAGCACCACAAGGCCTACCGCAGGAGTTACATTTCCCTCTCGGGGCCCACGGGACCGAACTTCAGTGGCTTAATGCCCGGCCTATGAGTCAATGACATGCGTACCTTAAATGCAGCTGGCCGACATGTCATTCTCATGGTGGTGGCATGGTTCACGTCTCACTCGTTCGAGATGAACCGGCCGATGGTGGCGTGGCCGTGGAGAGGGTGCCACAGCTGGGCGTCGGGGCGTTACGAGGCGTAGATGGCCACACCGGCGGGTACTACCTATAGTACAGAAGTACTCCAGCTGAGGATTGATGCCCGGGCTGAAATGTGTCATAGCCGCTGGATGAAAATTCGATGGTGCGGGAGTACGGATCGAAGCATAGCAGCGGAGCAGGCAAACCGCGTCCAATCGGGTGTGTCTGTGGTAGAAAGTTGATGGTCGCCGCAGTTCAGCTGGCCCGCGTGTCATGCACACAAAGGCAGAGGAGCGGTGGGGGCGAGAGGGATGATGCGAACAATCCTACCATTCTGTCACTGACATGTGGGACCCACAAGCGTGGGTCCCACCTGTCAGCGAAGGAAAGGTAGGGCAAGGCAGAGATAGCCATGTCAGAGGATCCATGTCCACATCGGGGGACGTCGTGCCGTGGGTTGGAGCGCCGTCGAGGGAATCGCGTGTGGGTGTGGCAGTGGTAGAAACAAGAAACGTGATGGTCGCCGTGGTTCAACTTCCATGGACAAGTTGTCATGTCTGCTGACACATGTATATCAAAACTAGAGTGTTTATATTTCAAGCACGTGAACAAGTATTATTATACTACTTTGGATCCATTGCAACGCATGGGCCAGCACATTGGCAGTAGTAGTGTCTATCTCTATCTCTAGAGGCCTTCCCTCGTTCATCCTTTTCTCTCACAAGATAAACTACTCATACAAATGCATCTTGATGTTCCGTGGAACGCACGCGGATGTTTCCTTGGGGGTCTTTCCAGTGCGGCGTGGCTGTAGTTGCAAGTTGACGCCCCTTGAGATGCCGACGTTGAGGGGCACTCGGATTTCCTCCGATGAGCAGGTAAGATGAGTTTGATCATGTAGTAAATGCATTCTAAAGACTACTTCCGTGTCCATTTCCTAATTCTGCCCCTGCCCGCTATTTCACAGGTTAGGCTCGGTGCGAGTGGAGATTGGCTTGCATATGTACGAGAGGGTACCAACATCAATTTGCACAACATTTACAACGGTGACACCATTCCCGTAGAACCTTTGTCCAACATTGGGATCAGCCATGCAACGGGCCACAGCATGAATTGGTACGATGGAACCACGGTGAGATTGAATAAGATAGCACGAACCTTGCACATGGCGGTCAAAGACGGACCATGTTGTCTGCGACCGATTTGTTTCCGTACGAGTACGAAGAGGCTGTGCTCCTTTCTAACCGCATCTTCGTGGTGACAAACCAGGGGACTTATTTTGTATGGGACACATTCTACGATATACTCCCTCTCTCCCAGTTTATTTGTTTTGAATCTTTTCGTTTTATAAGTTTCAAATTCAAATTTAGAGCTCCCCATCACATGTTGCGATTACAATGTCCATTAAATCATTGTGTGCATGTATAGTAAAGAAACAAATCTCGAGTTTGGCACGACTTCGCGCAGCGGTAGCACCACAAGCCCTGGCGCAGGAGTTACATTTCCCTCTCAGGGCCGTTGGGACTGAGCTTCAGTGCCTTACTACACCTACCTTTGAGTCAATAACATGTGGACCCGATAGGTGACTGGTCCACATGTAATGCTCCCGAAGGCAGAGGAGCAGTGGGGCCAAGAGGGGTGAGCCGCAGGTCGGGGGACGTGTGGTGTCATGGGTTCGAGCGGCGTCGTGGGAATCGCGTGTGGCTGTGGTAGAAACTTGATGCTCGCCGCATTTTAGGTGGCCCACATGTCATGCACACAAAGGCAGAGGGGTGGTGCGGCCGAGAGGGGTGAGGCGCACGTCGGGGGACGTGGTGCCGTGGGTTGGAGCGGCATCGTGGGAATCGCAAGATGAAACGTGATGGTCGCCGTAGTTGAACTCCTCCTCCTCCTTCTTCTTCTTCTTCTTCTTCTTCTTCTTCTTCTTCTTCTTCTGAATTGCATTTACTGAATGGCCTTGATATCCTTGCTTGCAAGAAGCTGAATCCTGATGTACTATTTTCGTACTTCTCCCCCTGTTGCTTTGAACGGGGAGTTGAGTGGTTTTAGTTGGTACCTCCACTCTTTCCGACATATTTTTGCAGGATTGTAGGATTGTGTGACACCTTTATGTTCAGTAAATGAATCTGGCAGGTTATTTGCAATGTGTTTGCAAATCTGCTGAACGCATGATTTAGATCTTTGAGTACGTGGATTTGAGGCAGAAATGTGTTGAACATTCCACTAATTTCCTGGCATTCTTCATGGTACTTGAATTCTCCCCCTAATGCCTGGAAATATTCCTCATTGAATCAGCATACTAGCCTTGAATAACTCCCCATGCGAGGGGCTTGATGTATTGATGGAAATATAGTTATTCCTCACATAGATCCCAACTATATGTTGAGGGGCCAATGATGTATGTCGGGTGGTGATATCGGTATGCAACCGAATTACCGCAAATGGGAATCCATGTATCAAAGATAGAGGGGAATAATATTATGCAGTTTGGTCATGAGCATGAAAAACTGCATGACTCCAACGTAAAGTTGGTAAGTTGCAATTCCAAAGTAAAGATAATGCAATGAGCTTAACTCTTTGGATAGGATTCTACCAAACCATTTTGAGTCCAGACATTAGGACAAATTGCAAAACTTCAATCCAAGGGCCATAGAGAAGGCACTCAAGGAGAATTCTGCAATGTTATGCATTCGATTTGCTTGAAATGGATGTCAGGATAATGAGCCAATGGTTTCGTGTGAATAAGGCACACACTTAAGACCATCATGTACATATGTCTTTCAGAACCATGGAATACCTTAATAGTCTAGTCAATGATGGGAAGAGCCACTTACCTCAACTTGATGCATTCAAGGAGTCTGAGTGGTTCAGCGTAGACTTTAAGGTAGTCATTTTTTTAATGGTTAACAGGTAAAATAACATCATATCCAGTTTATATATATATTCTAGTCAAAATCCATATATAACATGTTAATTTGGAGTTACGATTTAGAAGATATGAGTATTTAAAAAAAACATTTGATATGTACTACGAGTTTAATGTTAGAAACATCAGGGGTTTTCCATAAAATAGCATGACGGACTAAGAATACCTATTTGCTTTATTAGTAGGTATAGATTTTTCTATTAGCGGTGTGATCCTGACCATAGGTGAATCCAGGATTGCACACATTATTGTGACACTCCAAAATTCTTATTTGGTTTTTATCAAAAAGCTTTGTGGTTTTGAGGAGAGACTTTTGTTCTTTTTTCTTCTTCTTCTTTCTCAGAAAAACCTTCTTCTTAAAAACCTCTTTTTGCCTTGGCAGGGATTTTATTTCTTTCAAACTTTGGTGGTTGATCTTTTGCAAACTTCTTCTCCGTTGGTTCTCTCTCAAAATTATTTTGGAGTTTAATATTTTTCTTTTAAAAAAGAAACCCCATGAAAATTTGGGATTTTCATATCTTTGAAGCCACCCTTGGCTTTGTATTTTTGCCCATGAGATAAAACCCCTCCAAAACCTCCCCTCCCCCTTGTGATCAACCTAAATTATCTGTCCCAACTAATCCAAACTGGTTTTGGATTTTTATTTTAATTATTTTTCCCCAAATTCAATTCTGAAAATTATTTGGAGCCTGAGAGATTTTCAAAGCAAGTGCCCTATTGCATTTGAGTTTTGACCTCAAACCAATTCTCCTGGATTGTCCTTAGCATCCATAACCCAGAACCATCTTGATCCACTCCTCCTCTTTTCAAAATTTTCAAAATTTAGTCTCTGCAAGTTTGGACCAGATTTGCCAAATTTGGTGAAATTCATATCTACACTCCTCCAAAAATTCCACAAAAAATCATACAGCCTACTTGAGCAAGGAGAAGCCACTCCACCAAAAATCAGCTCAAGGAAAAATCACCAGAGGCCATTTTCATTTGGTCGAACACCTTGTGGGCACTGTTACTGTTCAAAGTTCAGAAATTCAGTTTCAGTGTCATCTTCAGTTTCGACAGTTTCAGTCACGCGGCCACAGTGCACTTGGCACGTTGCTCGCGGCCTCGCTTGCTTGTCCGAAGCTTCACACGCGCACTTGGCGCGACCCTGGCGTCGGTGGCGCCCTGGCCCGCCTGCGCCGGCGTGTCTTGCGGCAGCCGGCTCCCCGTAACGGCCGACAGGGAGGAGAACGGCGGCGCAACGCCGTTCGGCACCGCCCAAATCTTCTGGTGGCTCCGCGTGGCCTTCTCCGTGCCAGCGCACGCATGCGGCACCGTCGCCGTGGCGCAGCACGCACGGAGCGCGCTCTCTGCCGCCGACGGGCCCGCGCCACCCCGTTCCGTCGAGCTCGACCCAAACGCCCAAACCCCGGCCAGCTTAGCACAAAAATGGACCCTTTGATCCTCCGTGATGACGCTCGACTCCCTAACCACCCCGACCGAGCACTGCGCCACCGTAATCGCTCGCCGGAAATCTCCGTTCACGGCAACCGCCTCGGACCGCCTATATAAAGGGGTCCCGAGCTCACTCTCGTGCACGCAGCACCCCCACTACTCACCAGCACCCCGCCAGGCCACTGGGAGGACCTCGAGGAGGTCTCCTTCCCCGGCTCCGGCCACCCCGATCCGCCTCGGCCTCCAGCTCGATTCACTTCGGTGAGGCCACCTCCGGCGCCCAAACCTCGTCCGTAGCCCTCTCTTGCACCCAGTAGTCTAACCCCCACCTCAATTTAATCCTTGCAGCCCTCTCCGACGAGCTCCATCCACGCCCGAACCACCATCCGCCGGAGTTGAGACCACCGTCGACGTGGTGCTCACCGGCGACCAACACCACCCCCCACCGCTGCGGAAGGACACGGTGAGCACATTGGTAACCTCTGATCCCCATGCCTCGCCGTGGATCGCCGCTGGCGACCTCAGCAGCTCTCGGGCGCCGACGAGCCTCGTCCCTCCCATTTGAATATTTAAACATGACAAGTGGGACCCGCTGTCAGCCTCCCTGTCCTTTCTAAACGAAGCGTTATCTGAAAACGCCTTCTGCCAAATACGTTTTCTCTTCGGGCTGGCGTAATCGCTACCGAAGCGTTTTCTGCTTTTATAAACTAGCCCCTGGAAATCTTCCGTTTCATTACAGATAAGTCCCTGGACAAAAACCCTTATAACTTTTAATCAGAAAAGTATTTTTGATTGATTCTTTTTCTGTTCTCTTTAAAATTTTGTCTAGTTTTTTATCAGATTTATTTGAAAAATATTTGGTTTACCTTCTGTGCTCTCCTTGGTATTTACGTTAGCGCATGTATTTTCTTTAAACCGTAGATACCGAAGGAGGTGACGGAGCCGCGAACTTCACCGAGCTAGGCTCCGACTACTCTGAACCAGGCAAGCATGTTTGAACTTTTGATATGATGAGTGTCTCGGCATGTTTTGCATTTAGTTAGTTTATTGGCATGTTGGTAAGCATACCGATGAACGTTATTTTATGTGATAACAAGGTGAGTGAGTTTAATGATCCATACGTGGATGAATGTGAATATGAATGGCCATGTGTTGGTATGAGGATGGGTACGATGGCAGTGTTGTAGCATGCCAGTCTTACGCCAGACTATGTGACTTCAGTGTCAAACCATTTCGGTCCAGTACCTATCACTTCCTTCCTTGTACTACCACATGTTTTCCGCAAGGAATATGGTTTAGTAAGTTGCAAACCACTTTCGTGGTACACACCAAAGAGGAGAGGCCGTGATGATGGTTCCATGGCCCTGGATTAAAGCCAGTCATCCGGTCAGGGGGCATGGGTGTTTCCGGTTGGGACCGAGAGGGGGGCACCCCTTAGAGCGCGCGTATATAAATTTGATCCCATGCTATTCGAGATTGTGATCTCCCCGTCTCAAAAGTTTTTCTTGGACGATGACTAGGGTGATTCCTAGCATCGAGAGGTAGGATGGGTGTG
>NC_041385.1:208160613-208169651 GCF_002162155.2 Triticum dicoccoides | reverse complement strand
CGGTCCTTATTTATGTCTGTGGAATTTCAGGCGGACTACCGCCGTTTTCCCTTTTTACTTACCCGTTATGCCAATTTTTATTTATTGTGCATTAAGGAATTAATCATGTTGCATCCATGCTTGCATTTGTTATATCTTACGTCCGAACTGTCTTGCGAGTACTTTCAAAGTACTCACTGGCTTGTTGATTTGGCCAGATGCTGACGAAGGCGATCTCATGGATGAAGAGTTCGATAGCGAGTCCGACACTTAGAGGAGTCCCAGTCAGTCTCGTGCGACCCTGGATTTGGCCACTGTTTTATAACCGCTTCCGCTACCAAATAAATTTATCGAGCCTCACCTCGACGTTCGATGAAATGATATCATTAGAGTCTTGTATTTCCCTTCCCGCTGTGCTTTTCCACCACCAACCTATCCATGAGTCAGTAGTATGTCTCCACACCACTGTGTCCTGTCCGCCATTGTGTATGATTATTGGCGTGCTTGTAATAATTTGGTTGAGCGACCGCAGTTCAACCCTGTAATATATTTTATGCTGTTGGCTTATTGTATCAAGAAATTGTCTACCAGTGAGGAGGATTTCTCTCATACTGGACTCAAAAGACTGGTTTATCAATAAATATTTTTATTGGAAAACCGGTCGTGACAAGCTTGGTACCAGAGCCAGGCTGACTGTAGGAAGCCACTAGGTGCGATCGCTAATTAGTTATTAGCATGACAGGGCTATTTTATGCTTTTGCAATTGTAGTCATTTTCTGTCAGTCAGCATAAATTTATGATCTGACCCTGCAGAATTTTGCCTACTTTTGTAGATGGCCGATGTCAGCTGCGAGTCTCAGACCTTCGCCAACGTGCCCGATGGGTTCGTCAAGCTTCTTTCTTTCATCGTTCAGGTCGCGATGGGGCCATCCGTGCGCCCAGTCTTCACACTCTACCAGCACCGAGTCAACGACAGTCTGACCATGCACCAGGCCGCGGTGCAGTTCAGGGGAGGGCGTGGTGAGTCACGCCGCTTCCGGTTCATGGGAAGAGCTATGCCTACGGAGAGGCATGCTATGCAGATGGCAGCCCGCGAGGCGATAGCTCGTCTCAGGGATGTCCTTCCCGTGATGAGGACTCGTCGTTACCGTTATCTTCCGTGCCATGTGCCTTACACCTGTCACTATGCATACTCCTGCCCCAGAGGAGAACGAGACGAGGCTTTTGAGATGCTCATTGAGTATCTCCGGGCCCTGGAGGCAGCCTTCGACAACCTGGTGGACGACTTCGTAGCTACCCGCATGGACTCAGTCCATGGCTGTGCTGCCAACAGGAGGGAGCTCCTACCCATCGCTCTGCCACCGACTTTTGTCTCGTCATCAGCATCTTTTACGCCTACTCGTCGCCTGCCTTCTACCGAAGAATTTAACCAAGTCATTGCACCCACTCCAGCGTGCACTACACCAACCTTCGCGCCCACTCCTGTACGTGTTGCTCCGCCCCTGGCAACCACTCCGCCCGCTCTGCGCAACACTACACGTATGGAGCCCGTTAGCGAGGAGGAAGTCGAGTCCCCAACCTCGCTACGCCTCGCCCTCGGCAGGGCAAGGGAGATCGTCAACATCTCTGCCTGAGTACGCTTAGCTGCCATGTATTGTACCGCTTTGTAAGATATGTGCATAGGTTGTGAGAAGTAGCCTGTTTGCGCATCATGTAGGATCTGGAGAAGTGCACTAGCCTTAATAACATGTCAGGATTATGTACACATATCCTGAGTGATGTACTGTATAATTACCGCCCGCGTGTAAGATATGTAATGAGCAGTCCTTCTCCATGCGCAAGTCGATTTGTTTTTTTTTTCTTAAGTAAGCTTGGGTATTTAATAATATCCGCCAGCTTTATGCATTTTATGGATTTGTTTTTGCGACTTTTTCCGCTTTTCTTATGGGTTTTACAAAATATATCCCCAGAGTGAAAAATGTCTCGTCCTTGGACTCGCTCCATGCCAATTCCATCAGAGGAAAATTATGATGCACAACCCAGCAACGAGTTCACTCAGGGACAGTCTAGCCAACCAGGCAATGAATCGGCACTTTCACAAATGTGCCGCCTTTATGAACAGAGTCAGCAACAACATCGCGAGATGATGAACCAAGTCATCAACATGGGGAATCATCATGGACAGTATCAGCAACATTCCAAGTTATCTGAGCTACAGAAGACACGTCCTCAAACATTTTCTCACACTGACAAACCTCTTGAAGCCGAGGACTGGCTTCGAGATATGGAGAGGAAATTAATTATTGCAAAGTGTTCAGATCTCGAGAAAGTACTATATGCTCCACACTATCTCACAGGAGCAGCCGCATCGTGGTGGGAGAATTTTCTGCACATGCATCCCAACGAAAATGACATAACCTGGGATGATTTCAAGGAAGGTTTCCGTGGTGCACATATTCCTAAGAGTATTATGAAAATCAAGAAGAGAGAATTTGATGACCTCAAACAAAGGAACATGACAGTGTCAGATTACAACAGTCAATTTACCCTATTATCCCGCTACGCCAATGAGGAGAGTATGACTGAAATCAAGAAGATGGAGAAATTCCTTGACGGTCTAGCGCCCGCACTTAAATGCCAACTGGTCGTGCACACTTTTCCTGATTTTAAAACGCTGGTGGACAAGGCCATTACTCTGGAAAATGAGAGACGCAGTCTGGAAGATATCCGCAAGCGAAAAAGGGACCAGACTAATCACACTCGCAATCACCGAAGCAAGATAGATTTTAAAAGGGGTGGGACACCCAAATTCTCATCCAATGTCTCACGCCCAATCAAAAATTTTCATGCAAGGGACAAGGATTTCACCTATCGCCCCGGCGTTACCTGTTACGCTTGTGGAGAAGAAGGGCATTATGCCAAACAGTGCCCCAAGCCAAGGAACTCAACCCCAAAGCCGAACAACGGCGACCATAATTCAGCGCCCAAACGAAACAATTTCAATCCCAACAACAACCACAGGAAGGGTCATCTGAACCACGTAACAAAAGAGGAGGCACAAAATGCTCCGGATATCATACTCGGTACGTTTCCTGTCAACACAATACCTGCAATGGTTTTGTTTGATTCTGGAGCTTCTCACTCTTTTATCTCGAAAGGTTTTGCTTTGCAAAATAATTTTTCGATGCTTCCTTTGGAGAAATCCCTAATAATCAAGTCCCCCGGGATTCAGCAAGTTTCTCAGAATTACTGTCAGAATGTGGTCATTGAGTTTGAAGGATTGGAGTTTTACGCAAATCTTATTGTATTGGAAAATAAAGGACTGGATGTCATCTTAGGGATGGATTGGCTAACCACCAATAAAGGTTTTATCGACTGTTTCAACAGGACAGTGATTCTCACACACCACCAAGGGAAGACAATAAGAGTATCAGCCAAGGAAGGAAAAAGACCCCGGCAACCGAGACTAAATAAGGTGGACGTTTCTGAGCTAAACAAGGTTCCAGTAGTGTGTGAATTTCCAGATGTATTCCCTGAAGAGCTGCCAGGCATGCCACCAGATCGAGAAATAGAATTCCGCATTGAGCTAGCGCCAGGAACCACCCCCATATACAAGAAACCATACAGAATGGCACCATCCGAGTTGATCGAATTGAAGAAGCAAATAAAGGAATTACTGGATAAAGGATACATTCGGGCCAGCTCCTCACCTTGGGGATCACCAATTTTATTTGCCAAAAAGAAGGATGGAACGCTGAGATTGTGTATCGACTATCGAGCACTTAACATGGTCACAGTCAAAAACAAATACCCGATGCCAAGGATAAACGATTTGTTTGATCAACTTGCTCAGGCCAAGGTATTCTCAAAAATCGACTTAAGGTCAGGATACCATCAATTGAAGGTACGAACGGAAAATATCCCCAAAACAGCCTTCACCTCCAGATATGGGCTGTACGAATTCACAGTGATGCCATTTGGATTGACTAACGCCCCGGCATATTTTGTTCACCTCATGAACAAAGTATTTATGAAGTTTAGGGACAAATTCGTCGTAGTATTCATCGACGATATTCTGGTATACTCCAAAACACCAGAAGAGCACGCAGAACATCTCAGGATTGTACTAGGAGAGCTAAGGAAACACCAATTGTATGCCAAGTTCAGCAAGTGCGAATTTTGGCTAAGACAAGTAGGTTTTCTAGGCCACGTGCTGACCCAAGACGGTATAGCAGTGGACCCAGAGAAAGTCAAGGCCGTACTTGACTGGAAGTCACCAGCCAGCATAACAGACATACGAAGTTTCTTGGGAATGGCAGGATATTACCGCAGATTTATTGAAGGATTTTCCACCATATCCAAGCCTATGACACAGTTACTCAAGAAAGATAAGAAGTTTGAATGGACAGAAGCCTGCGAGAAAAGTTTCCAAGAGCTAAAAAGGAAATTAACAACAGCACCAGTATTAATTGTACCCGACATACACAAGAATTTTGAAGTATTTTGCGACGCATCCAAAAAGGGTCTCGGATGCGTGTTGATGCAAGAAGGCAAGGTTGTCGCCTACGCTTCAAGGCAACTTCGCAAACACGAGGAAAATTATCCCACTCATGATTTAGAAATGGCAGCAGTTATTCATGCACTCAAGGAATGGAGGCATTTTCTACTTGGAAATCGATGTGAGATATATACGGATCACAAAAGCCTTAAATACATTTTTACGCAGCCAGAACTAAACTTACGGCAACGCCGTTGGTTAGAATTGGTAAAGGATTACGATGTGGGTATCCATTACCATCCAGGGAAAGCAAACGTAGTGGCCGATGCCCTGAGTCGGAACCCCAGCTCCAACGGGAACTATCTGCACAGCTTGAGGCCCGAATTCCATCAAGAATTTGTCAAGCTCAACTTGATAATGGTAGCAGAAGGCACCATATCAAACTTGGAAATACAACCACACCTTGTGGAGAAAATTAAAGAGGCTCAGTCCGGTCACCCCAGCATTGAAGGAATTAAAAGGAAGTTGAGTATGGGCAAGGCCTCGGAATTCGTCATAGACAATGAAGGAATATTATGGTACGGAGAAAGGCTATGCGTGCCAAACATAGAAGACCTTAAACAGCAAGTTTTAACTGAAGCACACATCACTCCATATTCGATCCACCCTGGAGGAACCAAAATGTATAAGGATATTCAGGAAAGATTTTGGTGGCACGGTATGAAGAGGGACATAGCCGCTTTCATTGCATGTTGCGACTCATGTCAACGCATAAAAGCTGAACATCAGAGACCAGCCGGACTACTACAACCTAACAAAATACCTGAGTGGAAATGGGATGAAATAGGGATGGATTTTATTGTAGGATTACCTCGGTCACGACACGGAAATGATGCCATATGGGTCATCACTGACAGGTTGACCAAAGTAGCACATTTTAGTCCAGTAAAGACAACCTACACCACTCAGAGGCTTGCCAGGATTTATCTTTCCCGCATAGTCTGTCTGCACGGTGTCCCGAAGACTATAATTTCCGACAGAGGCACTCAGTTCGTCTCAAGATTTTGGGAGCAATTACAACAGGCTCTGGGAACCCAACTAGCCTTCAGTACCGCATACCATCCACAGACTGATGGACAAACAGAACGCGTAAACCAGGTTTTAGAAGACATGCTGAGAGCATGTGTCCTCACCTATGGAACCAGTTGGGAGGACAGCCTGCCATATGCCGAGTTCGCATACAACAACAGTTACCAGACCAGCCTGCAAATGGCTCCTTTCGAAGCCCTATGCGGAAGGAGATGTCGTACCCCGTTAAATTGGTCAGAGACCGGAGACAGCCGCATCTTCGGACCAGATATGCTCAGAGAAGCCGAGGAAAAAGTCAAACTAATCAGGGACCGACTTAAGACCGCTCAAAGTCGACAAAAAAGTTATTATGACCAGAAACATCGTAGGGTCAGCTTCGAACCCGGTGAATTCGTATACTTGAGAGTATCCCCGATGAGAGGATTGCAACGGTTTAAGATTAAAGGAAAATTAGCACCAAGATTCATTGGACCATTTTGCATAGTGGCACGAAGAGGCACTGTAGCCTACCAGCTAGACTTACCCGAAGACTTGTCCGACATTCACGACGTGTTCCACGTCTCTCAGTTAAGGAAATGTGTAAGCAACCCAGAGAAACATGTAGCTCATGAGAACATTGACGTACAGCCAGACCTCACTTATCGAGAATGTCCCATAAGAATATTATAGGAGTCTCAAAGGAGGACCCGATAGAAAACCATCAAGTTTTTCAAAGTCCAGTGGAGCAATCACACCGACAGTGAAGCAACTTGGGAAAGCGAGGATTTTCTTCGGACAGAGCATCCACACTTATTTAAGGATCAGCTGAAATCTCGGGGACGAGATTTTTCCTAAGGGGGTAGGTGTTGTGACACTCCAAAATTCTTATTTGGTTTTTATCAAAAAGCTTTGTGGTTTTGAGGAGAGACTTTTGTTCTTTTTTTTTCTTCTTCTTTCTCAGAAAAACCTTCTTCTTAAAAACCTCTTTTTGCCTTGGCAGGGATTTTATTTTCTTACAAACTTTGGTGGTTGATCTTTTGCAAACTTCTTCTCCGTTGGTTCTCTCTCAAAATTATTTTGGAGTTTAATCTTTTTCTTTTAAAAAAGAAACCCCATGAAAATTTGGGATTTTCATATCTTTGAAGCCACCCTTGGCTTTGTATTTTTGCCCATGAGATAAAACCCCTCCAAAACCTCCCCTCCCCCTTGTGATCAACCTAAATTATCTGTCCCAACTAATCCAAACTGGTTTTGGATTTTTATTTTAATTATTTTTCCCCAAATTCAATTCTGAAAATTATTTGGAGCCTGAGAGATTTTCAAAGCAAGTGCCCTATTGCATTTGAGTTTTGACCTCAAACCAATTCTCCTGGATTGTCCTTAGCATCCATAACCCAGAACCATCTTGATCCACTCCTCCTCTTTTCAAAATTTTCAAAATTTAGTCTCTGCAAGTTTGGATCAGATTTGCCAAATTTGGTGAAATTCATATCTACACTCCTCCAAAAATTCCACCAAAAATCATACAGCCTACTTGAGCAAGGAGAAGCCACTCCACCAAAAATGAGCTCAAGGAAAAATCACCAGACGCCATTTTCATTTGGTTGAACACCTTGTGGGCACTGTTACTGTTCAAAGTTCAGAAATTCAGTTCCAGTGTCATCCTCAGTTTCGACAGTTTCAGTCACGCGGCCATAGTGCACTTGGCACGTTGCTCGCGGCCTCACTTGCTTGTCCAAAGCTTCACACGCGCACTTGGCGCGACCCTGGCGTCGGTGGCGCCCTGGCCCGCCTGCGCCGGCGTGTCTTGCGGCGGCCGGCTCCCCGTAACGGCCGACAGGGAGGAGAACGGCGGCGCAATGCCGTTCGGCACCGCCCAAATCTTTTGGTGGCTCCGCGTGGCCTTCTCCGTGCCAGCGCACGCATGCGGCACCGTCGCCGTGGCGCAGCATGCACGGAGCGCGCTCTCTGCCGCCGACAGGCCCGCGCCACCCCGTTCCGTCGAGCTCGACCCAAACGCCCAAACCCCGGCCAGCTTAGCACAAAAATGGACCCTTTGATCCTCCGTGATGACGCTCGACTCCCTAACCACCCCGACCGAGCACTGCGCCACCGTAATCGCTCGCCGGAAATCTCCGTTCACGGCAACCGCCTCGGACCGCCTATATAAAGGGGTCCCGAGCTCACTCTCGTGCACGCAGCACCCCCACTACTCACCAGCACCCCGCCAGGCCACTAGGAGGACCTCGAGGAGGTCTCCTTCCCCGGCTCCGGCCACCCCGATCCGCCTCGGCCTCCAGCTCGATTCACTTCGGTGAGGCCACCTCCGGCGCCCAAACCTCGTCCGTAGCCCTCTCTTGCACCCAGTAGTCTAACCCCCACCTCAATTTAATCCTTGCAGCCCTCTCCGACGAGCTCCATCCACGCCTGAACCACCATCCGTCGGAGTTGAGACCGCCATCGACGTGGTGCTCACCGGCGACCAACACCACCCCCCACCGCTGCGGAAGGACACGGTGAGCACATTGGTAACCTCTGATCCCCATGCCTCGTCGTGGATCGCCGCCGGCGACCTCAGCAGCTCTCGGGCGCCGACGAGCCTCGTCCCTCCCATTTGAATATTTAAACATGACAAGTGGGACCCGCTGTCAGCCTCCCTGTCCTTTCTAAACGAAGCGTTATCTGAAAACGCCTTCTGCCAAATACGTTTTCTCTTCGGGCTGGCATAATCGCTACCGAAGCGTTTTCTGCTTTTATAAACTAGCCCCTGGAAATCTTCTGTTTCATTACAGATAAGTCCCTGGACAAAAACCCTTATAACTTTTAATCAGAAAAGTATTTTTGATTGATTCTTTTTCTGTTCTCTTTAAAATTTTGTCTAGTTTTTTATCAGTTTTATTTGAAAAATATTTGGTTTACCTTCTGTGCTCTCCTTGGTATTTACGTTAGCGCATGTATTTTCTTTAAACCGTAGATACCGAAGGAGGTGACGGAGCCGCGAACTTCACCGAGCTAGGCTCCGACTACTCTGAACCAGGCAAGCATGTTTGAACTTTTCATATGATGAGTGTCTCGGCATGTTTTGCATTTAGTTAGTTTCATGGCATGTTGGTAAGCATACCGATGAACGTTATTTTATGTGATAACAAGGTGAGTGAGTTCAATGATCCATACGTGGATGAATGTGAATATGAATGGCCATGTGTTGGTATGAGGATGGGTACGATGGCAGTGTTGTAGCATGCCAGTCTTACGCCAGACTATGTGACTTCAGTGTCAAACCATTTCGGTCCAGTACCTATCACTTCCTTCCTTGTACTACCACATGTTTTCCGCAAGGAATATGGTTTAGTAAGTTGCAAACCACTTTCGTGGTACACACCAAAGAGGAGAGGCCGTGATGATGGTTCCATGGCCCTGGATTAAAGCCAGTCATCCGGTCAGGGGGCATGGGTGTTTCCGGTTGGGACCGAGAGGGGGGCACCCCTTAGAG
>NC_041385.1:208153459-208160569 GCF_002162155.2 Triticum dicoccoides | reverse complement strand
GACTACGGAAATCCGTTGACTGTGGGAAAAATTTTGTACAAACTCTGCAGAGTCATATATTCCTCCAAATCATCTCTTCCATGTCAAGTTCGTTCCATCTGATCCTAATCAATTGTCAGCTTTGATGGCAGAGACTCCGGTGAATCGCATGAGTGCTAAGTCCGATTGAATGATTATCCCTGTGGATGGACTAACCCGTTTATTCTCATGGTGTGAATGTTTATTATGAGTATTGTTTACTGGTGAATTTAAAAGCCCTTTATGTGATGTCGCTCAGACGTCCGACTGTGGCATTTCTTTTAAAGCCCTTTCTGCGATGTCGCTCAGACGTCCGACTGTGGCAATTCTTTTAAAAGCCCTTTATGTGATGTCGCTCAGACGTCCGACTGTGGCATTTCTTTTAAAGCCCTTTCTGCGATGTCGCTCAGACGTCCGACTGTGGCATTTCTTTTAAAGCCCTTGCTGCGATGTCGCTCAGACGTCCGACTGTGGCATTTCTTTTAAAAGCCCTTTACGCGATGTCGCTCAGATGTCCGACTGTGGCATTTCTTTTAAAGCCCTTTATGTGGTGTCGCTAAGATGCCCGACTGTGGCATCTTTTCCTTATTTGCATTTGTTCACCTTTCGAGGCGTCGCTTCAGACACTCGAACGGTCCTTATTTATGTCTGTGGAATTTCAGGCGGACTACCGCCGTTTTCCCTTTTTACTTACCCGTTATGCCAATTTTTATTTATTGTGCATTAAGGAATTAATCATGTTGCATCCATGCTTGCATTTGTTATATCTTACGTCCGAACTGTCTTGCGAGTACTTTCAAAGTACTCACTGGCTTGTTGATTTGGCCAGATGCTGACGAAGGCGATCTCATGGATGAAGAGTTCGATAGCGAGTCCGACACTTAGAGGAGTCCCAGTCAGTCTCGTGCGACCCTGGATTTGGCCACTGTTTTATAACCGCTTCCGCTACCAAATAAATTTATCGAGCCTCACCTCGACATTCGATGAAATGATATCATTAGAGTCTTGTATTTCCCTTCCCGCTGTGCTTTTCCACCACCAACCTATCCATGAGTCAGTAGTATGTCTCCACACCACTGTGTCCTGTCCGCCATTGTGTATGATTATTGGCGTGCTTGTAATAATTTGGTTGAGCGACCGCAGTTCAACCCTGTAATATATTTTATGCTACTGGCTTATTGTATCAAGAAATTGTCTACCAGTGAGGAGGATTTCTCTCATACTGGACTCAAAAGACTGGTTTATCAATAAATATTTTTATTGGAAAACCGGTCGTGACAATTATCCCACGAGACACAAGAGCGATCATGATGTCCATGGCCCAGATAGGGCAGTGGTGGCCATTGAGGGCGAATGCCTCAAACTCTATAGCCATATGTTACCCCTATGGGTAAACCAGAGATAATTAATTTACAACTAGTAAATTAAAGATCATCATGGTTGATGTTGTAATGAACTTAGCAAAATCAATGGGTATTTCAGGAAGTTATCATGAAACCATTAGTGTGAATCTCAAATTGCTAAATATGACACCTTGAAGATAATCTCCAAAATGGAGTAGATCTCGCAACACTAGAGAGTATAATCTGATGAAATCAGTAGATACGCACTCGTAATGCTTTATGTCATGACTTAGTAAAATGTGTGAGAGAGCACTTTATAAAGAAATTACAATGTCAAAATGACAAAATACAGGCTTTAACAGTAGTCATTGATAATCTATGAAGGCAGTAGATCTAAATGACTACCTTGTGATCTCAATACATCAATTTGAAGAAATCACTTTGAATTTTGCATATCAATTCTTGCTCATATTAAGCAAAAAAGCTAAATTAAGATGAATTGATTTTTATTTGAAAGAAATCTTAAAAATCTCAATTGCAAATTGTGGACGTATAATCTCAACATGTAGGACATGAAAATATATTATATCTCACATATGTTCTGGAATACAAGGTACTCAACAGAAACACATTATTTGCCCCAAATACTGAAAATAACATGTTCTAAAACAGACTAATGCTAGTAAATAGCGCTGTTAACCGGACCAATTTGCAAAATCCCATAAAAAAGGTATTGGGGCAAAACTGTCCTGGACCACTATTTTGCTAATCCTTGTAAATTCAGGGACCTTAATGCAAAAAATGGTCCGTCTCCCATGTGGTTCCTGATTTGGAGTAAATCGTAACCGCCGGCAGCGGCTTGGCTGTTGGCCTCGCAGGAGTAGGATACTATCGGCGTTCTGGGAACCAGGGTAACCAGACTTGCCTGCCTGCAGCCTACGGCGTGGCTCCATCAGCGACCTGGTACGGCCCATCTTCAGCGTCGACAAGACAAGACCCTCACGAGGCGGACGACGCCAAGACCTCCGGAGGGAGCGACCTCCCTAGACTGGCTCCTGAGGAGCGGAGATTCCTATGCAGGCGCTCACCTCATAGGGTTGAGGTGATGTAAGCCATGACGACCGTGCCCAGGCAGACACTGGTGGGCGCAGAGCAGCAGGTTTCATCTTTGGTGCTAAGGAAGCAAGCATAGGCGCGGAGTCCCGACGAATCATCCAAAGGTTTTCATTGTCGTGCTACAAGACCAAGACCGCCAGGACGGCAGGACGGATGTCATCGCCGAGCCCACCATGGCGTCACGACCAGAAGCTTTGCAGGCGAAGACCACCTTTCGTCAGGATAGGATGTACTTCTTGTACCCTTTCAAACTGGCCGCTGCGGAATCCCTTTCCGCCTACATTTTGATGGAAGAGGACTGAGACCTCTATATATATATAGGTTAGCCATCACCATAGAAGGCGGCCCGATCCAATCCGGAGCCTCACCACCACACACCCAAGCCTCAGGAGTTTATTCTTCCTCTGTACTAGTTCATCCTCAGCCCCTCGCGAGGCTAATCCACACCACAGCAGGAGTAGGGTCTTACACCACTGAAAGGATCGAGATGGACCTAGAGGGGGGGTGAATAGGTACAATTACAAATTTTAATTATTACTAAGCAATTTTAGGCAATAGAACGGAATATGAAGGTGAGCCTAACAATTGCTAGTAAGTGCAAAGTACTAGGCAAGTAACACAATCATATAAGTGAGCAAGCACAATAAGATGTAAGTAAGTGCAATCACAACAAGTAACCACAAGTATAGAGTTAGGGTTAGGAATAACCGCAACTCCGGGAGACGAGGATGTATGCCGATGTTCACTTCCTTGGAGGGAAGCTAGTCACCGTTAGAGGGGCGGATGTTACCACGAAGGCTCACCCTATTCTCCCTTTGAGACAACACCACGAAGGCGTTTCTCAACCACTAGTGGTAGACCTTGGGGTGGTCTCCAAACCCTCACAAACTTTCCGGGGGTAATCACAATCGTTGATTCCTCACCGAATGACTCCTACCGCCTAGGAGTCTCCAACCTCCAAGAGTAACAAGATCCGAGGGGAAAGACTCAAGACTTGCTCAAACTTCGATTTGCTTTGGTCACAAGAAGGGGAGGAAGAAGATCTTTCTTTTGATTGGAACAACTCTTCGAAACTCTCAAGAATCAAGCCGGATCTGGGATTTAGTGTGTGAGCAAGAGAGGGGAAGCACTGGTGTTCTTGAGGCGTGTTTGTGTGGAGTGTTCAACCTTATCACGAAGGGGTAAGGTGCTATTTATACCATGTCCAGAATAGAGCCGTTTGGACACAAGTTGACCACCCCGGATGATCTGGGACACCATCCGGATGATCCGGATGCAGATGGTTGCAACCGAGCTGCGAGCAGCCCGGACAGTCTGGAGACAACCCCGGATGATCCGGACAAGCCCCGGATGATCCGGATGCCTGACCAGACGATCCGGCTACAACATATGGCTTCTGTGAAAAACGGGCACGGTTATCCGGAAGATCCGGAAGAGGATCCGGACGATCCAGGGAACAGCCCGGATGATCCGGAGGAACGTCCGGATGATCTGGCTTCAGCCATACCGTTCTGTGATGGAGAGCACCAATTATCCGGATGATCCGGTGCAGGGTCCGGCTGATCCGGGTGAAGCCCGGATGATCTGGGTATCCATCCGGATGATCCGGCTAGGAGAGGTGGTAGGTTCTGGCTAAGGGAAATTGCTAGGGATTTTGGTCTATTGTGATAGAATTGTTTATGAGACACAATGTGAGCAAGTCTTGAACCTACACTTCGGATCCCCTCTTAATAGTGCGGGGTTCCAATTACTCAAGAAATATAAAAAGAGCACAATACTTCATCTTTGTTTGCTCCTTTCCTCATTGATAATTTGCTTGAGTAAAATCTCATATGATGCGATCATGATGCTCACTAAAGAAAACTAGAGGACAGACGGCCTGTGTATATACTTAGCAAACAAGGTTAGTCCCCTATATGTAGGTTTGTCATCAATATCAAAAATACTCTTTAAGAGCAAGATTGCACTTTCAATCTCCCCCTTTTTTGGTAGTTGATGACAAACTACATATAGCATTTAATAGTGAAATGTGATACGAATGATTCTAGGAGAGTAGACCGGTATGTGTTTCGGTATGTGTTTTAGGAAGAGCTCCCCCTTAATTTATGCATATGGATGTGTTTTAAGAGAAGCTCTCCCTTAATGTATGCATGGAATAAGGTGATAAACATACAAAGTCATGCACATATGAAGTGGATGCCCACATTCGGAGTATAGTATAGGCATACATCATTAAAATCATCATAAGCAATGAATAAAGACAGCATACTTAAGCACTTGCATAGTGACATAGACTCATAACTCATGACCAAAGTACCATAGACCAAAGTACCATAGTACCATTACAATAAGCACTTGCATAGTGACATAGACTCATAACTCATGACCAAAGGACCATAGTACCATTACAATAATGAGTCCACTAAAGATCTAAGCATAAGCATACCAGACACACGCTGAAACTCCTAAGAATTACATCTCCCCCTTGACAGCAAGTACCGAAAAAGGGAAAGACGGCCGAGAAAGTAGGAGAATCACGCATCATCCTCATCCTCAGCATCATCATCATCACCATCACTCAGATCAGCAGGTACAAGGAAGAACTCGGGGAACTCAGTGGCAGAAGGAAAATCGACCTCCGGAAGAGGAAGTCGAGCGGGAATAGGCTCATCAGGCTCAACAGGACTGCCAGGACGCGCACGAAGACGAGCCCTAAGGGCATTTGCCTCAGAGATGCGGCGAACCTCCTCGGTAGCAATGTGAGTAGCAGTGTAGCAGCAGGTGTCAAAGATGGCTTTATGGGACTTCCCAATAAAGTGAGCAAGGCGGTCAAATGGCTTGACGAAAGGTTTGGTGTGGCGAGAAGAGCTCTCACCACACGACGGAGCAGGAGCCTTGCCCCTAGAAGTGTCATCACGTGGAGTCCACATGGAGTGAATGTTGTTCTTGTTGATGGGGCAAGTGAAGACAGAATCAATGACGGTCTGAATGAAAGGAGCATGCGGAAGAGTACGAACCTTCAGACAACTAGCCATGCGAATCTCATGCCAAAGAAAATCTGCCATGTCAATGGGACGAGTGGGATTCTTCCGTGAGTAGTACATCAAGTCAATGCTGTAAGCTCGTACCATCCCACGATCCCCTTTCTTGGGAGCAATGGAGTTGAGGATGCACTGAAAAAGCCACCGGTATTTGAGACGGAAGATACTGATGTCATTAAGCTCCTTGATTTGCTGCACTGTGGATAGCTGAGTAGGAGGTATGGTGAGACAACTGGAAGCACTGATAGGCATAGCCTCAAACTTGGGATTCACCTCATGGATTCGAAAAAGACCTGCCTCAGATCCAGGCATGCCCAAGGCAGCAGCAAACTCCTCAAAAGAGACAGTGAACTGAGAATGATGAGTCATCCAAGTGACCGAACGATCCGGATGGAAGAAACACATGGCATAGAATTGCCGAATGGCAGCCTCATTCCAATCACAGTGGAGAGTCATAGCACGACGCAGCCCCATGCCCTCAATCTTCTCTAACACACCATCGAACTTGGTTGGATTGTTCTCAATGTAATCCAAGTTCACATAATGCTGAGGAGAGAACCCTAGATGAGCAATGACCGACTGATAGATGTCCTATTGAACCAAAGTGCGAAACCGAGGATCGGTTGCATTGGCCGGGGCAGCAAATTGGTTGACTTCACTCCTTAAAGCTGCATACTCAGAGGGATCCATGGACTGATAGCTGATAGGACGACGGCCCCGGTTGGTGGGGTTGGCCATGGACAAAATGAGACCGGTAGGTGCGGCAGGCTGCGAGCTTGAGGTAGAAGCCGCTTTCTTCTTCTTGTCCTTGGTCGTTGAGCGAACCGGCACGAGCTCGTCCTCCTAGAGATCGTCCTCATAATCAGGATCGTCCTGCCCGGCATAGGACGGACGAGCACGACCGGGTGCTTTCTTGAGTGGACGAGCAGCTTCCTCGGAGTCCGTTGATGCTTGGCGACGTGGTTCTAGGCATACGCATTGGAGCAAAAAGAACAAAAAAAATCGGCGAGCTCGATGAGTAACTGACCCTAGATGAGTACAAGAGGAAAAACGAGGAAGGGCGCAGATGAGATACCACGAGAGGGACCCAAGGAGGTTGACTTGAAGCTCCGGCCAGTACCACCACGGCCGACCACCATGGCGGAGTTTGGGGGGCGGAGGTCGAGATTGGAGAGGATCCAATTGGCCCCTGGGGAAAAACGGCGCGAGGAGGACGTAGATCGAGGCGATGGGGACCCTTGAGCACGAGATCAGGCTGGTTCGCCGGCCGGACTGGCGGGGCGGGGCGATGAGCAGCCGCCGGCGGCGGGGTGAGGTCGAGGGGAAAAAGGAAAAGGATAACTCCCTGTGCCCCCCCCCCACAGCCCGATATGCTACTGGGCAAGTCGAAGACCCACCCGGATGTCCGGAAGGAGCCCCGAATGATCCGGGCAGGGCCAGATGTCCGGAAGTGAGCCCGGATATCCGGGCAGACACAGCCCGGACATCCGGATGTAAGTCCGGATGATCCGGCTGGCCAAAAATTCTGAGATATGGTTCTGATGTGATGAAGAGTGATGGGGTGATGACGATATATATATATATTGTGTGTG
>NC_041385.1:208143369-208145551 GCF_002162155.2 Triticum dicoccoides | reverse complement strand
TTTAAGAGCAAGATTGCACTTTCAATCTCCCCCTTTTTTGGTAGTTGATGACAAACTACATATAGCATTTAATAGTGAAATGTGATACGAATGATTCTAGGAGAGTAGACCGGTATGTGTTTCGGTATGTGTTTTAGGAAGAGCTCCCCCTTAATTTATGCATATGGATGTGTTTTAAGAGGAGCTCTCCCTTAATGTATGCATGGAATAAGGTGATAAACATACAAAGTCATGCACATATGAAGTGGATGCCCACATTCGGAGTATAGTATAGGCATACATCATTAAAATCATCATAAGCAATGAATAAAGACAGCATACTTAAGCACTTGCATAGTGACATAGACTCATAACTCATGACCAAAGTACCATAGACCAAAGTACCATAGTACCATTACAATAAGCACTTGCATAGTGACATAGACTCATAACTCATGACCAAAGGACCATAGTACCATTACAATAATGAGTCCACTAAAGCTCTAAGCATAAGCATACCAGACACACGCTGAAACTCCTAAGAATTACATCTCCCCCTTGACAGCAAGTACCGAAAAAGGGAAAGACGGCCGAGAAAGTAGGAGAATCACGCATCATCCTCATCCTCAGCATCATCATCATCACCATCACTCAGATCAGCAGGTACAAGGAAGAACTCGGGGAACTCAGTGGCAGAAGGAAAATCGACCTCCGGAAGAGGAAGTCGAGCGGGAATAGGCTCATCAGGCTCAACAGGACTGCCAGGACGCGCACGAAGACGAGCCCTAAGGGCATTTGCCTCAGAGATGCGGCGAACCTCCTCGGTAGCAATGTGAGTAGCAGTGTAGCGGCAGGTGTCAAAGATGGCTTTATGGGACTTCCCAATAAAGTGAGCAAGGCGGTCAAATGGCTTGACGAAAGGTTTGGTGTGGCGAGAAGAGCTCTCACCACACGACGGAGCAGGAGCCTTGCCCCTAGAAGTGTCATCACGTGGAGTCCACATGGAGTGAATGTTGTTCTTGTTGATGGGGCAAGTGAAGACAGAATCAATGACAGTCTGAATGAAAGGAGCATGCGGAAGAGTACGAACCTTCAGACAACTAGCCATGCGAATCTCATGCCAAAGAAAATCTGCCATGTCAATGGGACGAGTGGGATTCTTCCGTGAGTAGTACATCAAGTCAATGCTGTAAGCTCGTACCATCCCACGATCCCCTTTCTTGGGAGCAATGGAGTTGAGGATGCACTGAAAAAGCCACCGGTATTTGAGACGGAAGATACTGATGTCATTAAGCTCCTTGATTTGCTGCACTGTGGATAGCTGAGTAGGAGGTATGGTGAGACAACTGGAAGCACTGATAGGCATAGCCTCAAACTTGGGATTCACCTCATGGATTCGAAAAAGACCTGCCTCAGATCCAGGCATGCCCAAGGCAGCAGCAAACTCCTCAAAAGAGACAGTGAACTGAGAATGATGAGTCATCCAAGTGACCGAACGATCCGGATGGAAGAAACACATGGCATAGAATTGCCGAATGGCAGCCTCATTCCAATCACAGTGGAGAGTCATAGCACGACGCAGCCCCATGCCCTCAATCTTCTCTAACACACCATCGAACTTGGTTGGATTGTTCTCAATGTAATCCAAGTTCACATAATGCTGAGGAGAGAACCCTAGATGAGCAATGACCGACTGATAGATGTCCTATTGAACCAAAGTGCGAAACCGAGGATCGGTTGCATTGGCCGGGGCAGCAAATTGGTTGACTTCACTCCTTAAAGCTGCATACTCAGAGGGATCCATGGACTGATAGCTGATAGGACGACGGCCCCGGTTGGTGGGGTTGGCCATGGACAAAATGAGACCGGTAGGTGCGGCAGGCTGCGAGCTTGAGGTAGAAGCCGCTTTCTTCTTCTTGTCCTTGGTCGTTGAGCGAACCGGCACGAGCTCGTCCTCCTAGAGATCGTCCTCATAATCAGGATCGTCCTGCCCGGCATAGGACGGACGAGCACGACCGGGTGCTTTCTTGAGTGGACGAGCAGCTTCCTCGGAGTCCGTTGATGCTTGGCGACGTGGTTCTAGGCATACGCATTGGAGCAAAAAGAACAAAAAAAATCGGCGAGCTCGATGAGTAACTGACCCTAGATGAGTACAAGAGGAAAAACGAGGAAGGGCGCAGATGAGATACCACGAGAGGGACCC
>NC_041385.1:208133466-208143268 GCF_002162155.2 Triticum dicoccoides | reverse complement strand
TGCCAGTTGCAAATCTGTACCAATGTGATCAATGTGAATATCACCCTTCTCAACATGATCTCTCAAGAAGTGATACCTAATATCAATGTGCTTGGTGCGGAGATGATCCTTGGGGTTTTCAGCAATGTTGATGGCACTTTCATTATCGCATAGAAGAGGCACATTTCTATAGGTGATACCGTAATCCTTCAAAGTTTCCCTCATCCATAATAACTGAGTTGCACAGCTGGCGGCAGCAATGTATTCAGCTTCTGCGGTAGAGAGGGCAATACGGTTTTGTTTCTTCGATGACCAACTTACCAAGGAGCGACCAAGAAACTGACATGCACCGGAAGTGGACTTACGATCCACTTTGTCTCCGGCCCAATCCGCATCCGTGTACCCAATGAGATCAAACTTAGCATCCTTGGGATACCATAGACCCAACTTTGGGGTGTGAACAAGGTATCTAAGAATATGCTTAACCGCCTTATGATGACTTTCCCTAGGGGAAGCTTGAAATCTAGCACACATGCATACACTAAACATGATGTCTGGTCTAGATGCACAAAGATAAAGCATTGAACCAATCATAGAGCGGTATTTAGATGGGTCGAAAGGGATACCGTTTGTGTCTTCAGTGAGAGTTATTTTGGTTGGCATTGGTGTCTTACATGGACTAGCATCAGACATACCAAACTTCTCTAAGATATCCTTGAGGTATTTTGCTTGAGACAAGAAAATTCCTTCTTGAAATTGTTGAATTTGAAATCCGAGGAAGAACTTCAAATCCGCATTGAGTGACATTTCAAAATTCTTGGTCATTGAGTCCGCAAACTTCTTGCACAAATGAATGTTAGGAGAACCAAAAGTGATATCATCTACATAGATTTGGCATAAGATCAAATCACCCTTATCCCTCTTAGTAAAAAGAGTGGGATCGATCACCCCTCTCACAAAACCATCATCGAGTAAAAACTTCTTAAGATAATCATACCAAGCACGAGGTGCTTGTTTGAGGCCATACAAAGCCTTATGAAGTTTATACACATAGTCTTTGTGATCGGGATCAACGAACCCAGGTGGTTGTGATACATTACTTCTTGTAGAGGACCGTTAAGGAAAGCACTCATCACATCCATTTGATGTAATGTAAAACCATTGAAAGCAGCATAAGCAAGTAAGATGCGAATGGATTCAAGACGGGCAACGGGGGCAAAGGTCTCACCAAAGTCCAAACCTTCAACTTGTGAGTACCCTTGTGCCACTAACCTTGCCTTGTATCGGATGATCACACCATTCTCATCTTGTTTGTTCTTGAAAATCCATTTTGTTCCAATGATGTTGTGCTCGGTAGGTGGCCTCTTGACTAGTGACCACACTTGGTTGCGTTCAAAGCTGCTCAACTCTTCTTGCATAGCAACTAGCCAATCGTTGTCCATCAATGCATCTTGTACCTTGATGGGCTCAAAACTAGACACAAAAGAAAAGTGAGCACAAAAGTTGGTCAAATGTTTACGAGTGACCCTACCTTCCGATATGCCGGTGAGTATTTTGTCAACATCAACACGACCGGCCACTCGTGGCATGATAGAGGTAAGGGTTTCACGAGGTTCAACTTCATGTCCATCATCCACATCCTCAACATATGGATCATTAATGTGTGGAGGAAGATCTTCTTGTTCATATTGCAATTGTTGAGGTTCATCATCAATGATTGGATTTTCTTGTTCTTGTTCTTGAAGATTGTCATGAGGAGGAACTTGATCATCTTCTTCAACTTGGGCTAAGGGTATCGGTTGAACAATAGGAGCTTGTGGTGGTATGGATGTTGAAGTAGTTTGATGATGTGTGAGACTTCCATCTTCTTCTTCATCATCATGAGGTTCTTGTTCCATAGGAAGAAGTGCACCAACACCCATGGTCAAAATGTCTTGACAAGAATCTTCTTCACCTACATCACTTAGATCAACTTGCTCCCCATGGGAGCCATTAAATTCATCAAACACCACGTCACAAGTTTCTACAACACATCCATTGGATTTGTTGTAGACTCTATAGGCGTGAGAGTTTGATCCATAGCCAACAAATATACCCTCAATCGTTTTGGATTGAAATTTTCCTAACCGTTCTCTTTTGTTGAGGATGAAACATTTGCACCCAAATACATGAAAGTACTTGACATTTGGCTTGTTTCCAGTTAGAAGCTCATATGGAGTCTTTTCCAATATAGTGCGGAGGAAGAGCCGGTTTGATGCATGGCATGCGGTGTTGACAGCTTCAGCCCAAAAACTATGTGGTGACTTGTATTCATCCAACATTGATCTTGCCATCTCCACAAGTGTGCGGTTCTTCCTTTCGGCTACACCATTCTGCTGAGGAGTGTATGGATCTGAATATTGATGCTCAATCCCTTCATCACTAAGGAATTCTTCCAAGGTGTAGTTTTTGAACTCAGATCCATTGTCACTTCTTATTGCCAAGATTTCTTTGTCAAACTTGCGTTGTGCTTGCTTGGCAAAGTCAATGAAAGTGATCTTCGTCTCGTCCTTGGACTTGAGGAAAAACACCCATGTATATCTTGAGTAATCATCAACAATGACAAGTCCATACTTTTTCCCTCCAAGACTATCCCATGAAGGAGGCCCAAAAAGATCCACATGAAGGAGCTCCAAAGGCCTTGAAGTAGACACAATATTCTTGGGTGGGTGCTTTGATTGATGTTGCTTCCCGGCTATACATGCACTACACACACACGATCTTTCTCAAAAGAGACATTTGTTAGTCCAAGGATGTGATTTCCCTTTAAGAGATCTTGAAGATTTCTCATGCCGACATGGGCTAGCCGGCGATGCCATAGCCACCCCTTGTCGGCCTTGGCCATTAGACAAGTTGCATGGAATGTGCTCTCTTTCGAGAAATCAACCGTGTAAAGGTTGCCATCCAACTCTCCAACAAAGGCCACTTCGAGAGTATCTCTCTTAAAGACTTTCACATCCTTAGTCCAAATAGTGTATCATAACCAACAGATGCCAATTGACGAACAGAAAGTAAATGATATTTAAGGGATTGGACAAGCATGACATTTGCAAGAGACATGTCATTTGTGATAGCCACCTTCCCCAACCCAAGTACCTGTCCTTTTGATCCTCCACCAAACATAATGCTCATAAATGGTTGAATAGCTTCCATGAAATCGTAGAGCAATTTGCTATCTCCAGTCATATGATTGGTACATCCACTATCAATCACCCATTTTACTCCACCGGAGAAGGCAACCTACACACAATTATTACTTGGTTAGAGGCACACATCTTGCAATGGGACCTCTCAAGTTAGTCACAAGGGTCTTAGGGACCCAAATAGCATAAAACCGAAATGCATTTCGAGGACCAACAAACTTTGCATAAACTTCTCCATCCTTAGTCTTACGAAGTACATAGGATGGAGGCATGAACTCTTTTGGCTTGTTGAGAGTGGGCATGCCCCTTGTGGCCTTCCCACTAGCAACTTTACCTTTCTCCTTGTGTCTTTCTCGTACAAAAGTTTCTTTCAAAGGAGTGGTGTTCTCTCTCATAATGTCTTCTTCTTGCTTGTGCTTGGGTCAAATCCGAGTCCCTCTTTGGCGAACACTTCATTGTGTTGGCTCAACACCTCATTAAGGTTCTTTTTCCCTTGAGCACATGTCATGAGCCCTTTCTCAATTTGAGCCTTGAGAAAATGATTTTCCTCAAGAATAGATGCTAGATCACTACTAGAGTTAGTAGAACAAGCATCAACATTTATAATGGGAGATGAATAGGCCTTAGCTAGAGTTTCAAGATAAGTAAGTTTGAGCGTCTCAAAACTCTTTGTAAGAAGGGTGAGCTCTTCTTCCTTAGTCTTGAGGGACATGGATAGAAGCTCACAATCCTTAGAGAGAGAAGCATGAGACTTCACAAGCTTACTTTTATCATTCATCAACTCTTCACAAGAGCCAATAGCCTTTTTCAAGGAGGCAAGATCTTTAGTATGAACATCAATATTTGTGCCAATTTTTAAGCATAGTTCATCATTTCGTGTTTCCTCATATTGGACTTTCCGCTCAAGGATTTCACATTTTTCCTTTTCCTCGGTGACGAGGGTTTCGAGTTCCTTAATGGTGATGGTGTGCTTACTCACCATCTCCATAAGCATACGAAACATAGTGAGCTTCTTTCCTTTGAGGGAGCACATGAATTTATTAAGTTTAGCAAGCATAGGATCATTTAGATCATCATCCTCATAACTATCCTCCGCATCAAGATACTCATCACTAGAAATGGGAGGAGTGAGAAGAGGAGGGTTTGATCGTGGGGTTACCTTGACCTTGTCAGGAGAGTTTTGATCCTCTCCATCTTCTACCATGGCCTTCGCCATGAGGCACTTGTGAGCGTTGCCCTTGTAATCCTTCATGTAGTTGTAGGTGACAACTTCACCACTCTTATTGACTAGCCTCAGTGTGTTTTGCGAATCTTGAGCAACTCCGGCAACACCACTAACATCATCCGGATCGGATTCTTCTTGAGCAACCATTGCTTTCCCATCTCTCTTCTTGAGCTTGGAGTTCAAAGGATTTGGCAACTTCTTCTTAGGAAAGGTCTTGGGAAACCTTGGTCTATCTTCTCTCTTCTCATAAGGGCACTCATTTGAGAAGTGGTTGGTTTCCTCACAGTTGTAGCATTTTCTTACTTTCTTCTTTTGGAATCTTCCCTTGAATTTTCCCGCGCTAAACTTCTTGACAAAGAGAGCCATGTCTTCATATGACGGGCCCTCGTCGGATTCAATCTCATCACCATCTTCATCATCAACATCTTCTTCTTCTTCTTCACTTTGCTCATCTTCACATACATGCTTGGCCTTCAATGCAAGATTGACCTTTGATGATGGGGAACCATGCATGGCAAGATGTTTTGTGGCATTAGCCTTTGACTCTTCAAATAGTTGAAAGGTGGATATGATGTCATTTGTAGTCATTTCCTTGAAAGTATGGTGTTGTCTTATGTCCCACACCATTTGGTGGTGATATGGAGCAAGAGCATGAAGCAATTTATCCACAAGGAATCTCTTAGTCATGTTGAATCCATCTTGTGTCTTGCCACACTCACATGACTCAATATCGGCAGTGAGAGTCATGAGGCGCTCATGGAGTTGATTGGGGGTTTCACCTTTCTCCATACAAAAGTTTTGCAATTGCCCCTTGGCAATTTCATATTGAGCACTTTGGAGGGTAGAGGTGCCAGTCTTGGATCGTATGATACTTTCCCATAGTTCCCTGGCACTTGTGATGTGTATGAACGGTCTCCTTTGCTTTTCATCCATGCCTCTCCTTATACACATGATAACAGTGTCATTGAGGTTCTTGTCATATATTTCTCTTGGTGTGGGGTTCTTTGGATCAACCACATGATAGCCATACTCCAAGATTTCCAGCATCTCGTCATTTCCATGTCGAAGATGATCCTGCATAGCAACTCTCCACAAGGCAAAATCGGAAGTGGCACTTAGTAAAGGAGGTTTGCCTTGAGGGTTATATCTTGGTTTCTCAACCTGAGGTCTTGCATAAAGCCAAGGAACACTGGCGTGTTCATTGCTAGGAGGTTGTTGACCAAGTGATGGAGTAGGCACAGTTGGCCTCAAAGCAGCACCACCCGAGAGTGGTGCAAGCACTGTGGACAACGTGGCTAATCTCATTTGGACCAAGGCCTCAAGAGAAGCATCATGCTCCTCTTTTTGCTTAGCAAGGGCCCGTTCTAGATCCTCCGACGTAAAGGTCTTGACTTCAGAGGAAGCCACACCTTTATCCTTACGATCTACAACCAGGGGAGTCCCATCCGGGTTCATCTCGCTCTAGGGCGGTTAAGCCACAAGAATAGAGCATGAGGCTCTGATACCAATTGAAAGGATCGAGATGGACCTAGAGGGGGGGTGAATAGGTACAATTACAAATTTTAATTATTACTAAGCAATTTTAGGCAATAGAACGGAATATGAAGGTGAGCCTAACAATTGCTAGTAAGTGCAAAGTACTAGGCAAGTAACACAAGCATATAAGTGAGCAAGCACAATAAGATGTAAGTAAGTGCAATCACAACAATTAACCACAAGTATAGAGTTAGGGTTAGGAATAACCGCAACTCCGGGAGACGAGGATGTATGCCGATGTTCACTTCCTTGGAGGGAAGCTAGTCACCGTTAGAGGGGCGGATGTTACCACGAAGGCTCACCCTATTCTCCCTTTGAGACAACACCACGAAGGCGTTTCTCAACCACTAGTGGTAGACCTTGGGGTGGTCTCCAAACCCTCACAAACTTTCCGGGGGTAATCACAATCGTTGATTCCTCACCGAATGACTCCTACCGCCTAGGAGTCTCCAACCTCCAAGAGTAACAAGATCCAAGGGGAAAGACTCAAGACTTGCTCAAACTTCGATTTGCTTTGGTCACAAGAAGGGGAGGAAGAAGATCTTTCTTTTGATTGGAACAACTCTTCGAAACTCTCAAGAATCAAGCCGGGATCTGGGATTTAGTGTGTGAGCAAGAGAGGGGAAGCACTGGTGTTCTTGAGGCGTGTTTGTGTGGAGTGTTCAACCTTATCACGAAGGGGTAAGGTGCTATTTATACCATGTCCAGAATAGAGCCGTTTGGACACAAGTTGACCACCCCGGATGATCTGGGACACCATCCGGATGATCCGGATGCAGATGGTTGCAACCGAGCTGCGAGCAGCCCGGACAATCCGGAGACAACCCCGGATGATCCGGACAAGCCCCGGATGATCCGGATGCCTGACCGGACGATCCGGCTACAACATATGGCTTCTGTGAAAAACGGGCACGGTTATCCGGACGATCCGGAAGAGGATCCGAACGATCCAGGGAACAGCCCGGATGATCCGGAGGAACGTCCGGATGATCTGGCTTCAGCCATACCGTTCTGTGATGGAGAGCACCAATTATCCGGATGATCCGGTGCAGGGTCCGGCTGATCCGGGTGAAGCCCGGATGATCTGGGTATCCATTCGGATGATCCGGCTAGGAGAGGTGGTAGGTTCTGGCTAAGGGAAATTGCTAGGGATTTTGGTCTATTGTGATAGAATTGTTTATGAGACACAATGTGAGCAAGTCTTGAACCTACACTTCGGATCCCCTCTTAATAGTGCGGGGTTCCAATTACTCAAGAAATATAAAAAGAGCACAATACTTCATCTTTGTTTGCTCCTTTCCTCATTGATAATTTGCTTGAGTAAAATCTCAGATGATGCGATCATGATGCTCACTAAAGAAAACTAGAGGACAGACGGCCTGTGTATATACTTAGCAAACAAGGTTAGTCCCCTATATGTAGGTTTGTCATCAATATCAAAAATACTCTTTAAGAGCAAGATTGCACTTTCAATCTCCCCCTTTTTTGGTAGTTGATGACAAACTACATATAGCATTTAATAGTGAAATGTGATACGAATGATTCTAGGAGAGTAGACCGGTATGTGTTTCGGTATGTGTTTTAGGAAGAGCTCCCCCTTAATTTATGCATATGGATGTGTTTTAAGAGGAGCTCTCCCTTAATGTATGCATGGAATAAGGTGATAAACATACAAAGTCATGCACATATGAAGTGGATGCCCACATTCGGAGTATAGTATAGGCATACATCATTAAAATCATCATAAGCAATGAATAAAGACAGCATACTTAAGCACTTGCATAGTGACATAGACTCATAACTCATGACCAAAGTACCATAGACCAAAGTACCATAGTACCATTACAATAAGCACTTGCATAGTGACATAGACTCATAACTCATGACCAAAGGACCATAGTACCATTACAATAATGAGTCCACTAAAGCTCTAAGCATAAGCATACCAGACACACGCTGAAACTCCTAAGAATTACATCTCCCCCTTGACAGCAAGTACCAAAAAAGGGAAAGACGGCCGAGAAAGTAGGAGAATCACGCATCATCCTCATCCTCAGCATCATCATCATCACCATCACTCAGATCAGCAGGTACAAGGAAGAACTCGGGGAACTCAGTGGCAGAAGGAAAATCGACCTCCGGAAGAGGAAGTCGAGCGGGAATAGGCTCATCAGGCTCAACAGGACTGCCAGGACGCGCACGAAGACGAGCCCTAAGGGCATTTGCCTCGGAGATGCGGTGAACCTCCTCGGTAGCAATGTGAGTAGCAGTGTAGCGGCAGGTGTCAAAGATGGCTTTATGGGACTTCCCAATAAAGCGAGCAAGGCGGTCAAATGGCTTGACGAAAGGTTTGGTGTGGCGAGAAGAGCTCTCACCACACGACGGAGCAGGAGCCTTGCCCCTAGAAGTGTCATCACGCGGAGTCCACATGGAGTGAATGTTGTTCTTGTTGATGGGGCAAGTGAAGACAGAATCAATGACGGTCTGAATGAAAGGAGTATGCGGAAGAGTACGAACCTTCAGACAACTAGCCATGTGAATCTCATGCCAAAGAAAATCTGCCATGTCAATGGGACGAGTGGGATTCTTCCGTGAGTAGTACATCAAGTCAATGCTGTAAGCTCGTACCATCCCACGATCCCCTTTCTTGGGAGCAATGGAGTTGAGAATGCACTGAAAAAGCCACCGGTATTTGAGACGGAAGATACTGATGTCATTAAGCTCCTTGCTTTGCTGCACTGTGGATAGCTGAGTAGGAGGTATGGTGAGACAACTGCAAGCACTGATAGGCATAGCCTCAAACTTGGGATTCACCTCATGGATTCGAAAAAGACCTGCCTCAGATCCAGGCATGCCCAAGGCAGCAGCAAACTCCTCAAAAGAGACAGTGAACTGAGAATGATGAGTCATCCAAGTGACCGAACGATCCGGATGGAAGAAACACATGGCATAGAATTGCCGAATGGCAGCCTCATTCCAATCACAGTGGAGAGTCATAGCACGACGCAGCCCCATGCCCTCAATCTTCTCTAACACACCATCGAACTTGGTTGGATTGTTCTCAATGTAATCCAAGTTCACATTATGCTGAGGAGAGAACCCTAGATGAGCAATGACCGACTGATAGATGTCCTGTTGAACCAAAGTGCGAAACCGAGGATCGGTTGCATTGGCCGGGGCAGCAAATTGGTTGACTTCACTCCTTAAAGCTGCATACTCAGAGGGATCCATGGACTGATAGCTGATAGTACGACGGCCCCGGTTGGTGGGGTTGGCCATGGACAACATGAGACCGGTAGGTGCGGCAGGCTGCGAGCTTGAGGTAGAAGCCACTTTCTTCTTCTTGGCCTTGGTCGTTGAGCGAACCGGCACGAGCTCGTCCTCCTAGAGATCGTCCTCATAATCAGGATCGTCCTGCCCGGTATAGGATGGACGAGCACGACCGGGTGCTTTCTTGAGTGGACGAGCAGCTTCCTCGGTGTCCGTTGATGCTTGGCGACGTGGTTCTAGGCATACGCATTGGAGCGAAAAGAACAAAAAAAATTGGCGAGCTCGATGAGTAACTGACCCTAGATGAGTACAAGAGGAAAAATGAGGAAGGGCGCAGATGAGATACCACGAGAGGGACCCGAGGAGGTTGACTTGAAGCTCCGGCCAGTACCACCACGGCCGACCACCATGGCAGAGTTTGGGGGCGGAGGTCGAGATTGGAGAGGATCCAATTGGCCCCTGGGGAAAAACGGCGCAAGGAGGACATAGATCGAGGCGATGGGGACCCTTGAGCACGAGATCAGGCTGGTTCGCCGGCCGGACTGGCGGGGCGGGGCGATGAGCAGCTGCGGCGGCGGGGTGAGGTCGAGGGGAAAAAGGAAAAGGATAA